>NC_056747.1:1133206922-1133241922 GCF_019279795.1 Protopterus annectens
TCCTTGATTTAAAAGAAACTCACTCAAATGACTGAATTCTTAAACAAATGATCAAAGCTAATTTTTAGACAGAAAGAAGCAGATTGACTGAATGTAAAATAATGTAGCTGTTATATATTCTTGAATGCAAATTTATGTGAAAGTATTTTAAGTGATTTTTGGATGCATAAACAAACAAAGAGGATAAAAACTGTTTGGAAGTAAAAGTGAGACCTTATAAGTACATGTTTTTCATAAAACTGAGAACCAGAGCCATGCCCCATGATAAATGTATGATCAGACTTTTGACCAAAAATGGTAGACAACCACAAACATTTCTAAAGAAAACTTACTGATGAGTTTTATACCTCAAGATGGATTATGGACCAAACTATTACTGTTTATGCTGATTTTAGTACATTTCCCAAGATTCACAGTAAATTTTGATGAAAGCCTAAAATAAGTACCAAATTAAGAAAAAAATCATAATAAGTCCAAAACCATGAATGTTGCAGGTTGTTGAACATCTTAGCAAATGCAAAATTGTCATTCCAATACACTGTAGTGAGAGTTCTTTCAGTAAAATTGATACCAGATTAATATGTTTCAGAAAAGACTGCAATTAATTTTAATAATGACCTCTGCATTAGCGTACTGTTACTGATGAATCTACTGTGGAATTATCTATCATTAATCACATGCCATTTAATCAACATTATTAATTGCATGCCATATAATCAACAAGTGATTAATCACTACAAAAACATCTAAACCTACAAAAAAATCATACTGATCTATAGGAACACTGCAAGCATCACACAACACTCTTTTATTAATTGTTTTGTTGTGGGAGCAAACTTCCTACACTTCTCTAACCTGAGGGGAAGCTTCCACAACCCCAGTCTCTATGTATACTAATTCCAATGTTCCACAAAATTACAGAAAAGGGGAAAAAAGGTGAAAACAACAATAAAACTCACTTGAGAAAAAATTCAGAATCTACAACAAAGCAGTTTCCAATGTAGTGGAACACTGACTACAGGAGCCTGTAATCTTCCTCCCGCAATGTAATGTTTTTTTGACCTGATGAAACACTTTACTCCAGTGCTCTAACTGTTGCTGTGATTAATTGCACGTCATTTAATTTGCATGCAATTAAATGCTGCAAGAACCTCTAAACCTATAGAAAGTGTATAGCCAAGTAGGAACACTTAAATCATTCACAACACTCCATAACAATTGTTTTTATGGGAGGGCAAACCTCTGTACACCAGTCAATTTAGATGTAGGCCTCACCATCCCTTATCTGTATATAAACCAACTTCAGTGCTGCGCAAACTCATAGAAGAGAAAAAAGGTGGAAAACAAAAAGCCAAACTCACCTTCTCTCTCACTGTCACTTTTCTCAAAAGTTCACACCGTAGCATTGATGACATTATTTTCAACCTAGTTTAATTTTGAATACAGGAATCAGTAATATCATTCTTTTTTTGCAAAAACATAATTCTACTCTTTCCTGCATTCCTTCTTTTTTGATGACTTCCTGGACTTCTGCATTCCACCACCAGCTTTTCTTATGTACCTTATGTCCATATCCAGCTTGGCCACATATCTGTAGTGTAGTCTTCACATATGCCTTTTCCAGGCACTGCCAATCTTCTTCAAATGCACCTACTGTATTTCCTCTTCTTCTTGAAGTGCCAGAGCCCTGAGTAATTCATTGAACTGTTGTGCTTTCTCTCCAGTTAACTTCCTAGTCTCTGTTGACCTTAGAACCTTTTCTGACCACTGCTTGCAGCTGATTGTGGGAATCAGGACTTTATGATCTGGGCTGTCTGTTTCACTGGGATTGACTCTGTAATTACTGATTCTGTCCCAATGCCCTTTCCTAACAAGAAGAAATCTACCTGAGTTGCATGCTGGCCACTCTTGTACGTGATCTTGTGATCATCTGTCTTGCTGAACCGTCGGCTGGCCACCATCAAGCTATATGCCAGACACAAGTCTAGAATGGCCTCCTCTTCTTTATTCCTGTTGTCTCGCCCTTGTGGACCTAGGGAGTCCTTATATGCTGTTTGTCTCTCTGTTGTGATACGTGCATTCTTGTTCCCCATTATGAACATCAATTCATATTGTCCTGCTTTACCTAGTAAGTATTGCGACTGCTGCCTGAATGCACTCTTTTCCTTGTTATCACAACCATGCCGTGGGGCACAGGCTGAGATTATGAATAGTACTCTATCCTTACAATGGAGTCTGATTGCCATGAGTATGTCACTGATCCCATTAGCATAGCTAGGATGGGGCAAAGAGATAACTGCCCTGGGCACAAAATGTTAAGGGGTGGAATCAGTCATCAAATTGCTCTTTAATACTAATCAGTTTTTTAAAGACAATATAGCATTCTTGTTAAACCTGAGTATTTTAGTGCCTCCTCCTTTGCTCTAAATTGTAGCAACTGTTTGCTACGTTTATAGCAAATAGTTTGTAAAGTTCAAAAGAGAAAAGATTTGTTTCTTTGTTTTCTTTAAATCTACAACATGAACATTGTAGGGCTTCAAGCAGCGTAAGAAGAACTGTAGCAACTACTTGTAACACTATTAGCAAACAGTTTGCTACTTTAAAAGAAAAAAAAAGATTTGTGTCTTTTTTTCCCACAAGTAAAAGTCTGATGCAGGACAGTTGGTGTCAGGGTGCAGAAACAGGACATGATTGACTCCTACATCTCAGCATCCCCTGGTACCTGATTGCAGACTTTATTTTTTTTTTTGCTTTTCCTTTTAGAGGAAAGGCAGGAGAAAAGAAGCATGTATCTGACCACCTGGTTGGCTTGCTAGCACAAGGAAGTAGCAGATCTTTTTTTCTACAAATGAAGAGCTGGGGGGGGGGGGGTCACGAGTTCAGAGAGTGGCCTCAGGCTCTACTAAAGTCAGCTATACCTGTGTATTACACTGTCTTACAGTCATACCAGACATTAGAGTGTTATGTTTCTTATTATTCAGAAAAAGCATGTTGATTTATTTATTTATTTATTTATTTAGTGAAATGTGATTACCAGGGTAATCTAACTGGCTAGGAGCCCATTTATAATGGACGGCCTGGGAGAAAAGCTCCAATGCTCCATCTTGATGGAAAAAAAACATGCTTTTCTATTAACTTTTTAAATGAATTAGAGTAATATTTATAATTTTTTCCTCATTTGGGGCCTTTGTCCCTCCATTACTTTTCGCTTTGTTGCTGATTTTTCAGCTAAGACGTTAACAGATATGCAATTCCCACTAGAACATTCTGTAAGACAGAATGAGTCAGCATAAAATACTAGCTTTAGAGTAAAGTGAATTTTCAAGATGGCCTGTAACCCAACAGCTTCTGTTTTTTTCATAGTTACGAAACAGACAATTTTTTTTATGCACACTGCACAGAAATATCCCATGTACACCAGTTGCAGCAATTCAGATGAAACATCCTATAGAATGGCATCCTATCTGGGATAAGTTTCTTGACTTGTGCTCACTGAGTTGAATAATGTGGATAATTGGATAATAAATGAATGAATCAGTGTTTCAATGAAATCAAAACTGGAATATCACACTACAGACACCTTACTCTTTACCCTAGTGTTTGTATTGCAGCTTACCACAGTGCATAACTCACTAATCCATACAACAGTGCATGACTCACCAATCCATACCACGGTGCATGACTCACTAATCCATACCACTGTGCATGAATCACTAATGTATACCACAGTGCATTACTCACTAATCCATACCACAGTCACAGAGCATGACTCACTAATCCATACCACAGTCACAGAGCATGACTCATTAATCCATACCGCAGTGCATGACTCACTAATCCATACTGCATTGCATGACTCACTAATCCATTCCACAGTTACAGAGCATGACTCATTAATCTGTACCACAGTGCATGACTCACTAATCCATACCACAGTCACAGAGCATGACTCACTAATCCATACTACAATGCATGACTCACTAATCCATTCCACAGTCACAGAGCATGACTCACTAATCCATACTGCAGTGCATGACTCACTAATCCATACTGCATTGCATGACTCACTAATCCATTCCACAGTCACAGAGCATGACTCATTAATCTGTACCACAGTGCATGACTCACTAATCCATACTGCAGTGCATGACTCACTAATCCATACCACAATCACAAAGCATGACTCACTAATCTATACTGCAGTGCATGAATCACTAATCTATACCACAGTGCATGACTCACTAATCCATACCACAGTCACAGAACATGACTCACTAATCCATACCACAGTCACAGAGCATGACTCAGTAATCCATACCAGTCACAGAGCATGACTCACTAATCCATACTGCAGTGCATGACTCACTAATCCATTCCACAGTCACAGAACATGACTCACTAATCCATACTGCAGTGCATGACTCACTAATCCATAGCCCCCGCTTTCTACACTAACTAGCTACATCTCACAATAAGCTTTACATAGGTTCATAGGTAGGTACTAGGCTATTGGCCCTAGGGCCTATACAGGCCTAGCCAAAAAGGTGCCCTGGCTTTCGCCACCCAATAAAATTATTTTCCTGTGCCGCTGTCAAGCAGAACCACAGAAGTGATCCCCGGGGTGAATTTCCTATTACCCATCCAATCATCAAGATTTTTCTTGAAGAGTGCTAAGGAGGAGCTCTGTTTGACATAGATAGGTAGTCTGTTCCAGAGTATGGGAAGTCTCTGGGACAGGAATCTATCCCTCCAGCATGTTCTGTTTATTGTGGTGACAAGGTTTAGGTCCCTAGAGCGTGTAGCTCGGAGAGATTGGGATTTCTTTAAGTGGAGCATGTCCAACAGCTCTGGGTTTGACATAGCTTTGTATGTTAGGCAGAGATCGCCTCTGAGTAGGCGATATGCGACGGAGTAAAGCTGGAGTTTTTTGAGACGGTCTGCGTAAGGCATCTGTTTGAGGCCAGTAATCCTCTTTGTGAGGTATTTTTGCGGCCTTTCCAGTTGTTGTAGGTGTCTTGTGAGGTACATACCAAAAGGGGCGTTGTACTCTATAATGGGTTTAATGAGTGATGAGTAGAGGGGAACAATTACCTCTTTTTTTCTGGATGAGAAACCTTTTGTGATGATGTGTGCATGTAGAAGGATTTCCTGACCACTGTGGTGATGTGATTATCAAAGGAGAGACTACTGTCCACCTGTGTCTCAAGGTCTCTTATCACACTTCCAGTGTTAAGTAGACTACCGCCTATGTGGTAGTTCATGGGTATAGAGTTTTTACCAAAGGGGATGACAATGCACTTTTTGGCATTGAGCTTGAGACCATGTCTTTGACACCAGGCATCTGTCTCAGTGAGGCCCTTTTATAGAATGTCCACATCGTTAGGAGTTTTGATTATGGCTCCTAGTTTGCAGTCATCTGTGAATTTAGTTAGCCAAAGACCTTCATCATAACATCAAGACATCATAACAACATGCCTGCAGCTGACTATATTGTTCCCTTTTATTTCACTAAAGCTACCCTTCTTCAGCATCACTATAGTTGGCCTCCACCTGTTTCCTTCAGAACACTATGACGGACCCACTCCCCTCTGTAATATCCCACAGTGTGTGTTTGTTCCTCTCACAGTATGCTGTTATCACATAAGATAGAATCCCTCATGGTGTTCTGCATTCTCTGTCTTTTTTCTTCCAGATGTTTTTCACTCATGCATTCTACACTTTTGCAGAAATCCTTTATTGAAGCCTCATGTATTGCACTGTATATTAATTTTAATAGGACATTTCAGTATGCATGTTCATCTATGCTTTATCTTTTATATCACTCATGTTTTCTTTATTCTTTGCTAAAGCCATATTTGTTTTCTGTGTTTATTCAGCTGAATGCATGTCAGGATGGGCACTTTAATCTCATATCTCCTCATCATAAATATAACTGGATATATGAATACTCCCATTAGAACCAGAACAGACTTCATATATGTCTGCTACAAAGATCAGACCTGTCATGATATAGTATGGCATCTCTATCCTGACAGCTAATGCACCATGTGCATATGTTATCACTTGTGTGAATTCTTAAGTCACCTACCATGTTGTTAATAACATTTCATGTTTACTTGATTCTGCATTCCTAGGACTGTGTGGAAGACATTGTGTAAGAAAATTCCCTTCAAGATACGCAGTCCCTCTTTCATTCTGTTTTATAGCATGACGGGGTCACGCACTAGCAGTGCAGTTCAACTGGCCTTATTGAAAATAACAATGCATGCACAATAAAGATATCTATGGTTTCTTTGTCTGATGTCACTCATAGAATAACTCAACAGAGTGAATTGTATTCATACATCTTACCTCAGCATGGATGAGAAGGGGTCTGGCATCTACAGGTCAAGAATATTGAATTAGACACACCTCATCTCCTCTTTTCTACAGGAAGCATTATTTCTCATGGGTAACAAAAGGAATGCAGAGAAAATTAAGTGCAAAATGGGATCAGAGGGGCTCCTTATTCTTCTTTGGAGGCTGGAACAAAGTCCCTGTCTGTGTGAGCAACGCTTAGAAGGAACTTTAGTTCAGACTAATTTCACCAGTCAGGCTTCACCAAATGTCTTGAATGTAGGGCATGGACCTTAGCAAAGGCAACAAGAAAGATCTGTTTTGTCTTAAGCATTTCTAAAGTGTCACAGTTAGTTTTCTTTTGTCGTTGTTAATCTAGATATTATTTTTGTCATTCTTACTCTTTTTTTTCTGACATTTGAAGATTAGACCCATAGCTAATGCAGACAATAGAGTAGATGCCTGGAGAGACAATAATCAGTGGCATATGTAATGCTGATACAGTTTTATTGGTGGAAGCTGACACAGGAACAAATATGTTTTTTTCAGACCATGCCAAGCAACTTCTTAAAATCAATGTATTACTCTTTTTCTGGTAAGCCTAATGTAGTATGTACATATACATAAATGTAAAAGAAACAGTTGCTGTAAATCTCTAGTGGTCATGCACAGAGCACAGGGCGAGTATATAAAATGCACTGAATGTGTTTTAAAAATCATGTTATATGAGCAAGATGTCATAAAAAAAAACAGTTTTAAGGTCAGAGGTATTTTACACTTGAAATGTGTAATGTAGAACTCGTATAAATTGTTTATTTGCAGAGATTTAACAGTATATATTCAGTTAGTGATCTTTGGAGGGGGATTTCAGTAATTTGGAAATCAGTTTCAATGAGGTACAAGGGTATTTTTGGTAAAATGATAGTGGTGGAAGATCATTCATAAATAGTTTGATGATGCTTGTTGATGATTGTGTGTTAATCCATCTGAATAACAAACAGAAGTATAATTCGTCTTCAGGGGAGGGTGGTCAGTTGTTATGTAAATAGTAAGTCCTTGAATGCAGTATTTTAGGACCAAAGAATGAAATGCACATGATCAATGCACAGCACATTGAATGCAGAAAGGAAGAAAGCAGGTTTCACTGAAACGTGATACAAAAACATATGAACGTCTTTTTGAAGGGACACAAACTCCTTTGCATTCTACAAGAGGGGAACTGCTCTCCCTAACCCAAATTCAAAGCTGTAGAGATTCTGTTAAGAGGAATTACTTGATGTTGCTAAGTATTTTGTTTCCAATAATTTTTTTTTAGAAAGGTTCTAGTTTTCACATCTACCTTCTTATCTTAACATTTCTGTTACATACCTCATTCTGTTATCCAGATCCTTAAAGTTGTGCAGCTATCTGCATTAAGTTCAAACAACATGTTACATTATGGATCAGTATTCCTGTGTTTAATAGAATATCTCTATCAGCAACTTCTTCTGCTGGCATTGGTCTTAAAAAAGAATGATTTTCAGTAACTTTGTGTAAAAAATGATCGTCCAAGACTTTTAACTTTTTGCACTTTTAATTTGCAGTGGAATAACAGGAAAGTGAGCTGTCATACAGAAATGTCCCTTCGACAGTGATAGCACCACCTTGAGTGATACACTATTTTTGATATTTAGGGCTTTGTCGCTGCTTTGATACTTCCAGTTCTTATCCAGCACTAATAAGGTGTGATCTTATTGCAAGTACACGTGACCTGAAGGGTAATACAAAATTAATAAAAGAGAGAAAAATGAGATAGTGACTCAGACTGGGTGGCAGATACTTGCCTGTTTGGATTTGAGGAGTGTCAGTTGTGCTATTGTTTCTTTTTTTTTTGTCACCAGCAGTTGATTGTTCATGGATCCCTTTGCCTCTCCCCGATTGCTGCGTTAGTCTACTCATCCTGGTCTCTCCTGGACTTACTCCAACAAGGGTCAAGGCTAGCAAGGAGATCAAGGCATCCTAGGTGTGTGTCATTCTACTGCTAGGGGTGTTTTCCCTATTGTTCTTTCCTGCCCTGTGAATACCCCTGTGATGCTTTGGAGGTGGGGCATGCAATGGGTAGGCTGTGCCAATGTGCTCCTCACTTCTGCTAGGAGCTGACATCAGTAAGGCACATTCAGGAAACACTTTACAGTTATTTCCCCAGCTTCTGCCAGAGAAATCTTAACAAGTTATGTGCCCTGTGCATGTACCACTCTCTCCTCCCCTTCTAGGACAGACACTACTGTCTTCCCCTGGCACAATCTCAGATGCCTGAGATGGTAATTGAACCCAGGATGCGTGTTCTAGTTAGGGCTTTATCCTTGCTGGCTGTGCTATTTCTGCATTTCTATCTTCAAGATACAGCAGAAGATAGCTGAAGCAGAGCAACAGTTAGTGGAGCTCACTGATTAGAGGACATCAAAACGTGGTTGGATACATTGTTCTAAGAGCTGGTAGTCCAAGAAAACATTTCACTGGGTAAGCAAATATAGTCCTTATCAAGTCTAATGGGACAGCCCAAAAGATCAGTAAAAGAAGCAGCACAGGAAAGTATGGAAAATAAGGAAGGACAAGTAGTGAATTAAGGTCTAGCAGGAGCAATAAGAGTCTAGAAATAAATGTTATATGTAAATACTAGACAATCAGTCTGCAAACTAGTATGTACCTAGGCAATAAACAGACAGTTACTAAAGCTGAGACTCAAACTCTGTACCTTGCGTCTACAATGTAAACACATTTATCATTATACCAACCCCCGACTTCATACCAGAGCCATGCATACTGGCTGTAAAAGGAACTGTCATAAAGGTGGTTATGGTACTAGAATGGGATAGGGTAGAAGAGGCAGTCATCTGGACAAAAATGTAACAGAAGAGACGAGAGGGTTGGTACAGTAGACAAAAGCAGCAGGAGAGATGAGAGTGCACTGTGGAAGACAATAATGCATAGTTAGAGCACGGTAAGCATAAGCAATACTCCAAAGGTTTCTTGGAGCTTCCCTATTATATCAATGAAAATTTAGCTAGTTGAAATGCAAAACATTGACAGCTAAAGTCCGAAATGGCAAAATCATGAACGACCACCTAAGTGAATTTTTTCCCATGGGAAAAATTTGCTTGGCTGACGGACACTACAAAAACCTTTGAACCCTAATTAAATGGGGGGCTTTGCCCCCCACCCCCCTAATTAAATATACTAACTCCGAGATCACACTACATCTGGGAAAATGGCAAATTCTTGGTAACGGCTAAGCAAATTTTTTTCTCTGAGAAAAAAATTTGCTTAGGTGGCCGTTCGGGGTTTTGCCATTTTGGAGTTTAGCTGTCGATGTTTAGTATTTTGACAAGCTAATCTTTTGTCGATTTAATAGGGAACCTTCCTGGACACAGCAGGAAGCATGGATGGGGTGGGAAAGTGTGGAGGTCATTCACACTGTGGAACTGTTGGGCTCTACTGGACTATAACTTGGGCTGGTGGGTTCTTCTGGAGTTTAACTCGGGGCTACTGCTATTGCCCGAAGTGAAGTTGCAAAGGGTTTCCCATCAACAGGTAATAAAAAGTGATAACATTACTTTGAATGATACATACACAATGGGCTTGAAGACACATTTACAGTAGTGACTGAGGTCATTATATAAAAAAGGACAAGAAGTGAAAAGCAGGCAGACAATAAGCACCTTAAATGACTTACATTTAAGTATAATCAGGGAGGAATAAGCACATTTCAGGATTGCGTTGGCCTGGAAGGGATAAAAGTAAACAGATATGATTTTAATGGGTGAATCAATGCAGTCCTTTGTCAGTGGAGGTGAAGGAAGAGATTTTCAGTGGTGAATCCATACTTAAGTTTTCTTTACTGAACAGCAAACATACATAAAAATGATGAAGAAGTGGAGGATTAAGGGGGAAATCATCTGCATATTGTACTAAGGTAGACATGGACACAGCTCTGTACTTATCATTAATGACTTTATTGAGGATTAGTGGGCCAATATGGAGACTTGAGGTATTCATTCAGAAGTAGGGAGCATGTGGATGAGACAGACAGTGCTCTGTGGGTGAGATGAGAGGTGAACCAGAGAATAATGCTTAATGTACTATGTATCTGCAGGAGTAGTCTGTGAGATACAGTGTTGGAAGCTTTGGAGAGACCTAAAAAAACTGCAGTAAAATAGCCACCTTTATTTAGATGTTGTAAACGTGATTAATAAAGGAGAGTAGGACACACTCAGAACCGTGATATGGTCTGGAGCCATGCTGGGTGTGGGATAGTAAGTTGTTATACACTGGGTGTTCAAGGTGCTGTTTGTGGATACATTTCTCTAGGATTTCAGAGAGCAGGGTGAGGATGGCGATTAGTTCTATAATTAAACAATTCTATAGTGGTACCACCTATGAGAAGTGGTATCAGATCGAACTATATCTGCAGTTTGGGTAAATACGTTTTCTTTTATTAGGATTGATACAAGTTAGGCAAAGGTATCTGTGACAATACATAAGTAATGTTGTTGTGTCTTTCGACTTTTCCCAGTTAGGGGTTGCCACAGTGGAACTCCGGTCCACTAATGATTGGCATTAGATTTTTACGTGCCGAGTTGCCAGCCCTGATGCACAACCTTCAATGAAGGTATGCCCATTCACGCATGTCTCCACACAGAAGACTCTCTAACTGAGAATTGAACAGGACAACATCATACAGTGTGGCAACAATGCTACCGCAGCACCACCACCGTAGTAGGTGTCAAATAATCTGGGGATAGTGATATGGTTTTTAATCTCTTTATCAACCTTTTGATATCAGTGACTGAAACTATATAGAACTTGTACAGTTCATTTTGCAGTGTATTATAAGAGACTTCTGAATTTGTATGGTGCTTAACTATTTTATATCCTTGGCACAATTCCAAGTTATATATTGTGGAACCTTGGAAATCACCCCATATTCATTTTAAAACGTGAATCAAGATTGTTGTAGGATGCTCAGTCTGTTACTTGCACAATGAGTTTAACTACTTTCCAGGGGCTCGTAAGGCTTTTTCTCCCTGTGTGTTTCATTTACCACCACCTGTATCAGATATCTGCTGGAAACAGATGTACTGATCCAGAGTACTTAATTTAAAAATTGATAACAGGAGATATTCAAATGCAGCAGCATTTATATTTACCTAAAATGACCAGAGAAAAACTGACTGTTAGGCCTGTACAGTTTCCTTTGACTATACAGGTAAATAAACATCACTCTGATGGCTGTGAATCTTTATACTACATGTCACTGTAGACCAGTGGTCTCCAACTTTTATTGTACCATGGACCGGTTTCATGTAAGACAATTTTCCAAGGACTGGCACCCACGTGCGCATAATAAGCAAGCAATAATGCCTAACAGGATATGTGTTAATGTGTAATTAACGTCTACCCAGGAATGGTATGACACCCAAAGTTGCAGGCGGAGGCCCTCTACACCCCTGGAATGGTGTTAATTACACATTAACACACACACTGGAGGACATTATTGTGCTTAGGAGTGAGCTCTCTGTAAAATTGTTCTGTTGTATTTATTTATTTTTTTTAAGTACTATATTATTTTTTATATATAGTTGATGTAAAACAGTTCCTTTGCCTAATATATGATAATGGTGTTGGACAAAGCCTTTTACATCCAAAATATAACACTTAAAAATATCCAGGTATTTACTTTATTTTTTTTGGTCCCTTGCTCCTAAAATGTTTGGTTTGTTGCTAGTCATTGGAGATTGAAGTTACTAAATAATGGCATACATTTGAGTTTCAGACTATTATTATTTTTATTTATTTTATTTAACATTTGTTTACCCGAATAGTCTGACTGGGTTAATTGCCCATTTTCAGCGGAGGCCCCAGGGAGAAAAGCTCCAAAAGAATTACAAACAGTAAAAGTAAAAGTACAGTTAAGAGAAAACAGTGAGAAAAAAAAAAAACAGTACAGACAGACTACTTTCTAGTTACATGTAGTAAACTATTAAAATCTAATAAAGGCAAAACTATATAATTAATGTACAAACTGACTGCATGTAGTAAACTATTACAATCTAATACAAACTAACTAATCCAACTAATAAATACAAACAGATATATATTGCTGCTAATAATATAACTTCTCGTAAGAACAAGTGAGTGGTTCATTAGTTCATAGGTGTGTACTAGGCTAATGGCCCTGGAGCCTTTACAAGCCTAGCCCATGAATTTTCTGTTTCCCACCCACTCATCAAGATTTCTCTTGTAGAGGGCCAGTGAGGTGCTCTGCTTGACATGTATGGGAAGTCTATTCCATAGCATGGGCAGTCTCTGGGTTATGAACCTGTCTCTCCAGCATGTTCTGTTGATTGTGGTAATGAGATTGAGGTCTCTGGAGAGTGTGGTGCGGAGGGATTTCTTTAGATGTAGCATTTCTAACAGAGCTGGGTCAGATATGGCGTTGTAAGTCAAGCAGAGATCTCCTCTAAGTAGGCGATATGAGACAGAGAATAGTTGGAGTTTTTTTAGTCTGTCCATATAGGACAAATGTTTAAGGCCTAGGATCCACTTTGTGAGGTACTTTTGCACCCTCTCCAGTTGTTGCAGGTGTTTAATGAGGTACATGCCAAATGAGGCATTGTACTCAATTATTGGCCTATAGAGGGAAGAGTAGAGGGAGACAATGACCTCTTTCTTCCTGGATGCAAAACCCTTAGTAATGAGATGTGCCACATAGAAGGACTTTCTGACCACAGTGGCAATGTGGTGGTCAAAAGAGAGGTTGCTGTCAACCTGTGTTCCCAGATCTCTTATGGCTCCTCATGTATTCAGTGGATTAACATTGATGTGGTAATTCATGGGAATCGGTTTATTCCCAAAGGGGATGATGACACATTTTTTGGCATTGAGCTTAAAGCCATGGTTCTGACACCAAGTCGTTGGTCTCAGTGAGGCCTTTCTGTAGGATGTCAACATCACTCAGGGAGTTAATAATAGCTCCCAACTTGCAATCATCTGCAAACTTTGTCAGCCAGAGTCCCTTCATGTTGACCTGGAATTCAGAGAAGTAGATACCAAACAGCAGAGGACTCATGACCGAACCATGTGGGACTCCACTTGTGACTGGTCGGCAGTCTGACTTGGAGTCAGCTACTTTCACACTGTGGGTTCTACCTGTGAGCCAGTTTGCAACCCACCTAGTGCTATAGGGGTTGATGCCTAGCTTAGCAAGTTTTTCTATGATTCCTGAGTGGGGAATGATATCAAAGGCCTTGGCCAGATCAAGGTAGGCTGTATGAACCACCTTGCCTTCATCCACAGCTCTGGTGACTGACTCAAAGAAGTTGACCAAGTTGAGCAGGCATGATTTACCCTTCACAAAACAAAACTGTGTGGGATCCAGAGTTTGGAGATTCCCTATATCTTTGTTTATTAGGTCCATGGTGATGCATTCCATAGCTTTGCATATCAGACTCATCAGGCTAATGGGGTGATAGTTCCCAGGGTCTGTAGTCACTCCTCCTTTGTGGAGAGGGATAACTGTAGCAATGCACCATTCGGTATGGACAAAGCCTGAGGTGAGGCTGTGATTGAACAGGGTGCACAGGTGAGGTGCCAGTCCACTCTGTAGTTAATGTAGAACACAACCAGGGATATTGTCAGGTCCCATAGAAGCTGTATTCTTGGCCTTGGACAGTGGTGTTTTAACCTGTGCAGCAGTAATACTGGGTGCCTGGCAATCTACTGGCATTGTGACTGGTCCCTTGGGGGGGAGGGGTAAAGTTGGCACTGAATCCTGTAAATGTCATGTAAGGTAAAAGAATGATTAATAGGTAAACAATATGCATATACACTAGCCAGGGGCAATGCAAGAGCACTGCCAGTTATTGGTTAGGTGGGTCCTGAGAAATTGTTTCAACATGGTAGAGTTGGTAGTATTGTGGATGTTCTGGGGAAGGAGTTTCAAGCTTTGGAAATGTAATTAGAATATAGGGCATCTCCAAAGCTATTATTATATTTAGACTGTAATCAGGGATTTGTCTGTGGATCTTAGAGTTCTGAAGTTAGAATATAGCTGGATGAGGTTTTGGAGTGCAGGACAGTTTTCTGGTTTGGTAATGATATTAACATGCAATGTATATTTGATGGAGATATAGGAGATTGTGTAGTTCAAGCCAGTTGAACTGTTGAAGTGGTGGGACCTATGTGGGGAATTTGTGGCAAAGTTTGCTATTTTATTATAGCATGCCTCCAGCCTAGCTAAGTCTGATTTTGCCAGGTTTGTAAAGATTGGTGAGGCATATAACAGGGTGGAGAGAAGATGGGCCCTAGCAATGGCCTGCATGGTGGGTTGGTAAGGAATTGTTTGGTTCTGTAGAGAGTGTCACATTTGATATGGGTCTTCTTAATAACGTCATAGATATGCTTGTCAAATCTAAGGTTACTATCAATAGTGACTCCTAGTAGTTTAGTTTGAAGTGTGGGTTCTATTTTGGTGTTATTTGCTGAGAAGATAGCAAAGGGTGTTGTTGGATTTTTGTTGGAGAAAAGAATGAGTTTAGTTTACTTGGGGTTTAATATAAGTCGTTAGCTGAAGAGGTAAGATTCTATATCTGTGAAGGATTTTTGTGTTTTTTCTTGTAGCTGGGACAGGGAGGGGGCAGCACATATTAGATTTGAATCATCTGCATATTGAATAGTAGTTGCCAGGTTGGTGACAGTATGCAGATTGTTGGTAAAGACAGTAAAGGGCAGTGGGCCTAAGAATGATCCTTGAGGGACCCCTACTGACACTGGTAGGTGGGAGGATAGGTCATTTTGCCATTTGACAGCTTGGTGTCGATCTGTGAGATAACATTGAAACCAAGATAGAGCACAGTGGGAAAGGTTTAATGATGCAAGTTAATTTAGCAGTTTTTGATGTGACACTGTGTCAAATGCCTTGGGCATGTTTAAAAAGATAGATGCTACTTGTTGGCCATTGTTTTGTAGGTGATTAATAGAGTCAGTGAAGCTTAGGAGGGCAGTAGTTGTACTATGGGTAGGCCTGAAAAAATGCTGGAAGTTAGTTAGCAGTTTGTTATGGGTATGGTAGCCCATAAGCTGAGTATGGATGCATTTTTTGAAGATTTTAGACAAGGGAGATGGAATAACTATTAGTCTATAGCTTGTGAATTCGGTTGATACACCACCTTTGTTTAGAGGGATGATGTATGAAGTTTTCTAAAGTTTGGGAACATACTGTTCTTTGACTGATCTATTGATCAATACAGAAATAGGATAGGCAATGGAGTTTGCTGCTAACTTGAGGTATGTGTTGGCTAGCTGATTAATTGCGAGGGTTGTGGATTTTAATTTATGAAGTAATTTTCTTATAGAAGATGTTTGGATGGGTTCAAGGGAGAAGCCAGTGTAATTGTTAGGGGATGGGGATGGGAGGGATGGAGAGGTAAAGTTTGAGTTATTTAAGTGAGATAAGATGGAATTTGTAAAGAAAGAGTTAAACTGGGAGGCCAGACTATCTGTGGTGTTGGAGATGGAGTTGAAGACTATCCAGGCTGAAGTTTTTTTATACTACTCTAGAATTTTTGTGGATTATTATGATGGATGTTTTGAATTTGAGTATAGTGCGTTCTTTTATCCTTTTTGATTTGGGCTTTGGCTTTGTTTCTAAAAGTGGTGATAGGTTTCAAGAGAGTTTTGGGTTTTGTTACTGTGATAGAGGGTCCAGGACCTGTCTCTATCCTTTAGTAGTTGTTTAGTTTTGTTAGTCAACCATGGGATATAGTTAGCCTTTACACTAATTTTTCTAATTGGAGCTAGTGTGTTTAGAATTTCAAGGAACTTTGTATTGAAATATTCTACAGCAGCATCAAGGTTGAATTGTGATAATGGGGACCAATCACAGTGTTGTAATAGAGAGTTAAAGGTGGTTGTATAAAAGTGTTTATTGCTTGTAATTTCTCTATATATTGTAGGTTTGGGGATGCTTGCTCTGTGCCTGACTAAGTGGATAAGTGGTCACTTAGGCTGTTAGGAAGACAGCCTGAGTAAGAGACTAGAGAAGGTTTATTAGTTAGGGTCCAGTTGAGAATTTTTTTTACCCCTGTGTTTATCTATTCTAGTAGGTGTGTTTATAATCTGGGTGTATCCATATAAGTTGAGGGAGTTACAGGGAGTGTCAGAGGAACAGGTGTGCCAATCAGTATTAAAATCACCCATAATTATAGTCTCCTGGTTGAAAGAGGTAGATGACCAAGAGAATAGTTCTTCAATTGTAGATTGTAGAGAGGTTGGTACCGGGGTGGGGCTGGTGGTGTATAGGCTGATATTATTGTTATGTGTTTATTTGGGTTTATTTTGAGTTGCCAGATTAGTATTTCACTATAATTCAAGTCTGAGAGGGCTGGATGGATTCTTTGGATGTTAAGTGAGTCTTTATATAGCATTGCCTCCCCTCCTCCCCATTTCTTATGTCTGTCAGCTCTGTGGATGTTAAAGCCAGGGTATGCCAAACTCTTTTCTGACTCACTCACTCACTCACTCACTCACTCACTCACTCACTCACTCACTCACTCACTCACTCACTCACTCACTCACTCACTCACTCACTCACTCGCTCACTCGCTCACGCACTCACTCACTCACTCACTCGCTCACTCACTCACTCGCTCACTCACTCACTCCTCTGTTTCAGAAAATGTATGCTAACACAAATCCTAGTAATTACTAAAATGTGTTCCTATTTTGAGCCTTTATCCCCAGTTTCTTTTAGGTTTATCCAGATACCTTGAGCTAAGAGCCAACACAGCATACTTTTCAACTGTTCAGATTTTTGCAGAAAGTCCAGATTTTTGGCTTATATGTTTGTTAATCAAAGCAAAGTTCC
Organism: Protopterus annectens; assembly: GCF_019279795.1. Classification (NCBI taxonomy): domain Eukaryota; kingdom Metazoa; phylum Chordata; order Ceratodontiformes; family Protopteridae; genus Protopterus; species Protopterus annectens. Next base: position 1,133,224,162 of record NC_056747.1, read on the forward strand.
CCTGCACGTAGGGAGTTGCACGGCAAAAAACAAGACCATAAAGAAAAAACTAAGCCAGCAACAAGTGAGCCATGAAAAAAATGTAGTTTATTAAAACTACTTAAGACTTCATAAAAAGCTTAATTTAACAAAAATTTGACTCATAAATATTCATTAAGCCCTGGATTAAATAGGGCACCAAGTTTGGTAATCCATTTCTTTTCTTTTGCATCAAGTTTGTGATGCCAACCAGATTTATGGGTTCGATCACCAATGAGTTTGTCAATAATAATAAAATGAAACTGAGCTGTTTGATGTTTAAGTGTGTGTTTATATAAAGCATTGGAAGTTCTTTTACATTTAATGTCACTCAAGTGCTCTGACATGCGTAACCTAAAAGGCCGAGAGGTCTGACCTATATAAAAAGAGTGGCAACTACAACAAGCCATATAAATAGCCCAGTCAGTGTTACAGTTGGCAAAAAATCGAATGTCAAATACTGTGCTACTGTTTCTGCTACTGAATTCTTTTGATTTCAGAATATGTTTACAGTTAATGCAATGACCACAAGGGAAACAGCCAATAAGTTTGTCACCCATAATAGTGGTCTGATATAACTGAGGTAGTACAGAATCAGAATGATGTTTGTAATGATTAAAATGTGCTGCTAAGTTTTTTCCTTTACGAAAAGAAAAAGAACATACATTGGGAATTATCGTATTAATATTACCATCCGCCTTCAATATGTTCCAATTGTCCTTGATTATATCCATAAATCTGTTAGAGTTTCTACCAAATGTAGTAGTGAAACGTAATATATTTTTTGACAAAGATTTCTTCTTATATGTCAATAGATCATGTCTATGTAGACCCGAAGCATGGTTTTGGGCCATGGTAACATACCCTGAACTGTAACCCCTATTCATGAATCTATGGTATAGATCCTGAGAATGATGTTTAAAACTGACATCATCCGAGCAATTACGTCCAATTCTGATAAACTGTGATTTAGGAATGTTTCTGGCTATATGTTTTGGATGATAGCTGGAGGCATGGAGTAAGGTGTTATATTGGGGAAACTTCCTATATACTTCAGTATTCAAGGTATTATCCTGATTTCTTGTGACCAAAACATCCAAAAACGTTATGGAGTTCTGGTCCTGAGTAATAGTAAATTGTATTCCCCATTTATTATCATTTAAATATTCCATAAATTCACGAAGATACTCAATGTCTGATCTCCACACCATCCAGCAATCATCCAAATACCTCCGCCAGATATCAATCTCAGGCAAAAACAGATTATGAGTATCATCATATATCAGAATCTCCTCAATGTATGCCATAAATAAATCAGCATATATGGGGGCAAAAGATGCCCCCATCGCTGTACCTTTAATGTGTAAATAACATTCCTTATCATAAAAAAAGACATTTTTCATAAGTACATGCTTAAAAATTGGGTGGCATCCTGTATCCTGGATCTAACCCATGAAAGTAATGGTTTTAAGTACCTGGTCAAAAATTCAGAAAGGGGCTCAGTAAGTGATCTTATACCCGATACAATGGGTCTACCTGGTGGATGTAAAGGATCCTTATGTATCTTTGGCAGAAAATAAATATATTGTCTAGCAGGATCAGTGATAGTTAAGTGACTTAAAGTTTTGGTTGTTTGGTTGTTATAATCCCATTGTCAACCACAGAATGCAAAAAATTATCAATTTGATGTTTAAACACAGAGGTGGGGTCAAGTGGCATTTTGGTATAATATCGAACATCACCCAATTGCTTGTGAGCCTCGATATCATAATCACACCAATTCATCACCACCACCGCTCCACCTTTATCTGCATGAAGAATAACAAGGTCTTTATTTTGTGCTAGTTCATTTAAACAAGACAACTCATTGTCAGTCATGTTATTCGGCATAGGTAGACAAGTATTAGACTCAAAATGTAAATCACTGAGTACACTGCGTAAAAAAAGATTTACAGAAGGATGCATAGGAGGTATAAATGAGGAGGCATGATATTTAAAGATATCCATTTGTTGCTGTTGTTCTTCCCCCTTATCCTGAAAAAACAATTTAAGGTTAATGAGTCTACAAAATGTAAATAAATCCTGTGCAAAAGTGTCTTCAGGCACAAAAAAACCAGGTATAAAAGATAAGCCTTTATTCAATAAAGATGTTTGTTCAGGTGTTATTACAGTGCTAGAGATGTTACAGACATTGTTGGCAACAACATAATTTACTTGTTCGTTAATACTTCCATAAGATTCTGTAGACTTGTAACCCTTCTTGTGTTTCCTGCCTCCTCTCCTCCCTCGATGTTGCCTAAAGGGGATGTGTAATTTTTATGTTTAGGAGTGGGGGACTCCATGGTGTGCTGTGTTCCTGTGTCAGTACCTGATGATGTGTCATAATCAGTGGTGTCAGTATGATTACCACGTCCTTTTAAAATGGAACGTGGACGTTTCCTTTTGGAACTGGATGTATTTCTGTTATGCATCTCTTGAAATCTAACATGTCTAGTATATTTAAAGGGTTGCCCCCTCTCGTAATCGGACTGATCACGAGAACATTTTTTAAGTTTTCTTTCCTTGAGATGAGTATCAAAATTTAACAAATCTGAACTAAGTTTAGATAATGATGCAGAAAAAATGTATCATTCTGATACTGATTACAATCATCTATTAATTGTAACACCTTAGAAGTTTCTTTATCTATAATCCTAGTGTAATACTTTGACAGAGATTCAACAAACTTCATTGAGCATTCTTGTTGAATGGATAACCATTCCGTAGTTAAAATATCATCAGGGTCAGCTACTAGAGGTTGAATTTTGACTCTCAAACCCCTAGGACTAATGCCTTTAACCAAATAAGCTTTGAGTAATTTAAGGTGCCAAACAAAAGATCTTAATGTTTTCATGTTTTTGTTTAAATCATTAAATAGTTGTTCACATCGTTGTTCCGGCTTCATGGAACTAGTATTTGCTAAACCTTCAGAAACATGACCAATACCAAAGGGTGCAAGGTCATCCCTATCGGATGATAAATCCAAAAATATTTTATTTAAATCCATTATTGGTGTAAAATCAATAATATATAGATATGAAAGCAACCACGCCCTGTATTAAAGAAAAAGACAAACAACAATCGGACAATAATGGCAATATTTCAGTTTGTGCAATATTGTACAAACAATAGCCACGTCCAATACAGGACAATAATGGTATAAAAAATCAAATTGGAGTGAATGAATACTGTGACAATCCAATGCACAGTATCAAACCACTTTAACAGGTCAAATGTTGAGCACCTTAAATGTGGAAAGATTTTTATGCTAGTGTAACCAGGGCAATAATATATAGTTTTAAAGGTCCGAGAGACAAAACCTAGAAAAATTAGTAATTAGACCCTGAATGATATAAACACCCCAAATAATAAGGACAGATTATATATGTTGTATCATCCAAAAAAGTGCATTTATAGTACTTAGAACAGATATAGTCATGAATTTCCAATAGATAATATGACTAAGATATTTATGTATAGACTACTAAATAATATTAGGATATGTGACAAATAGCCAGAAAAAACGTTTGGCAAAAATATATAAATAATATATAGCTAGTATACTAGTTCAAAACATACTAATATCCAGACATGAATAAAAATTCACATAAGCTTAGATATTGTTGTTATTTCAACATATACAATATTTAGAGATTAATTCAAACTGATATACAGCATTTATAAATCAAAAAACATGTACACATAATCCTAAAAAGGTCATACAAATATGTACATATAAAGCATGCTTCAAATATGATACAAGTACTCTCATTTATCCCCTAATTAGTTCCGTTGACAAAAATACTGTCCAGCTAATGTTGAAACATTCTTATGGTACACATAGGACAATTATATGAGTGTAATTATGTATACATCACATAAAGTTCTGACAATTTTGTGCTATCCTAAGCAAACAACGATAGTCGCCAACTGATGTTAACCATGAATGTAATTCAAAAACACTTGACCAGAAACGATCATAATTCCCCACAAATGTACAAATAGACTGAAATAGAAGACTAAAGTAATGTCCAATAATATCCAAAAGTAAAAAAAGAGTTGTATCCCTACTCATAAATTATGGACATATAATATTCATGAAGAATATAGTGAGGTTACAGAAAAAACATATTAATAGAGTTCAAGCACAGTAATCACATTCCCAGTTCAAGGTCTGATGTCCAACGACCTGATAAATCCCACTGTCTGTTCCTGTAAATGGTAATACTTTCAGCGACCAGGTAGTCAAAGTACGTTGCCAAACAAAAAAGATCAAAATGTCCCCCAAAAATTAGTATAGTATCGTTTGTCACAATCACGATGGAACTTCAATTACATACGCCAGTTGGTACCACCAAATGATAGTAAAAGTTCCCAAAACAGTCAAACAAATGCGACGCCCAAAGAAAACACTGCACCACACAAAAAAAGGTGGTTAGATCCGTTGAGTGATATATCCTCACGAAAAATAAATGTTAGTAAGCGCCCACATCAACACACACATAGTTTCCAATTTCGCGTAGTTATAGTCAACGACTCACCAGAAAGAACTCCAATGACCAGTCGCTTAGATCCGTTGAGTGATATATCCTCACGAAAATTAAATGTTAGTAAGCGCCCACATCAACACACACATAGTTTCCAATTTCGCGTAGTTATAGTTTCTATAGTTTTTAGCTGATTCTAAAGACAGCCACAAAGCCATGTAACTTGCCAGAAGCATTGTGTGATGAAAAAGATTCATAATTTACATGCAAGCCAACATGATATGCTTCAAAACTGAAGATTTATTTACTGGAGGGGAATGTTTTACCAGGAATTCTTCATATTCTGGTACATCCTGCTCTTTGCCCAGTCAGTCTCCAAGGAAAGTTCCAGTAGCTCTCAGAGGTAGAACTAAGAGAAAGTTGCACTGAATGGAGGGCATGTCTGTGCTTAAGAACCAAATTAAGCTTCCTGAGTAGTGAATACTATAGTTAGTGTGAGGTAGTAGGGAAAGCCTGACAAGGTTTACATATATATATATATATATATATATATATATATATATATATATATATATATACACACGTTTCCAAAACACTACCACAGGAAATCCATTGTTACCGCAATGCCAAATTCAGTGTTTTTTTCTGTACTTGACATACAGCAGGGATTTTACCAAATTAAGCCTGTACAAAGATGTATATTCCTTAGTCATTCATTGAGCTATTTCACCAAAAATTGAAGGATGTGAAGGTGTTGGCAAAGTTACTGCTGATTTATTCGTCTAGGGTGCTTCCAGAGTGGAGCAGAATAAGAGGTTGATTCAGTTCTAGAACAGGCTGAGACAGTATAACATCAGGCTAAATGAGAACATATATAAAACTGTAGTTATAGATCGGAGATATATGCATTGTTTTCATGCTTTAACCTAAGAAGTCTTGAAATAAACTTAACAAAAAGCCAGAGCTCTGTTACAGTTTCCACCAGCAGAGAACAAACACAAGCATAAGAGAAATCTAAGCATAATATCTTTCAAGTTTATTATGACTATATCAGAAATGCTTGGCATTAACAACCTTATTGAAAGAGGCTGTAGCCTAGTGTTGGAAGTGGGAGTAAGAAAAGGGGGTTGAATTGCTCAGTCAACTACCATAGCAGGTGTGTAACCATGTTTTTTTTTTCAAACTGTACTCCATGATGCCACACTGCTCCTACCCCCATCATGAATGATGTCCTGTCCCCTGTTGTCGTCTCTGTCATCTAACTCTCAATAAGTCAGTACAAGGTCACTCAGTATAAAAGCAGTTTACCTGTGGTTGTATTTGGGCTAGCAATCTAGTACTATCTTTCTTCCTGTTTGCATTTTTTATAACCCTTCTCCATTCAAATAAGTGTTACATTGAGAAACCCAAATACAGTTGCAAGACAGCCATTCCAACTCCCATCCACACACAAACATAACTGGCATTTAATAGTGTTACACTGTGACAACTGACATTTAATAGTGTTACACTGTGACAAATCTCTGTTCCTCAAGGCAGATGGTTCCATTCACACAACATTGCTCATATGCAGAGTTGTACTTCTGGTTTGGCTAGTAAGGTCAGCTGTTTGTGTTCTGGTTTTGCTATGTTTAACAAATGATAACATAAACCATTTGTATTAATAAACCATTTGTATTAAGTATGCTGAAACTCACAAACTACTCATTTTCTAACTGGACCAAAGTGGGTTATAAAAATTCAAAAATGGTTCATAGAAACACAGATGCTCCAGATCTGTATGCTTAGGCTACCATCCTGAAAAACGGACCAAAGTGGGTTATAATCAGGCAACACGCTCATGCTCTGTACCCTTACCAGGCCCCAAACCACCAGACTAAAGTAACTATCTCTACTACACACATACATTCAGTCCGACTACAGATATAAACTGCATTGTGCTCTGGCTTTTGTTTCCTTAGGAATGTTAACATTCACAACAAGCAGCCCCCAGTCAGTACAAGTCCAAACACTACATACACAAATACATTAAAAATGCTACAAGACACCTACCTTTCACTTCTACATTCATCTGCGCAGTCCGAACGTCCTCTTGAATTCAAATCTCCTGTAGGCGCGAAAGAAAAGGACAGAAACCATCAGTCGCACACAGACACAGAAGATGAAAACAAGTCGCAAACACCTGTTGCGTCAGTGCGACTGGACGGGATGCAAAGGGCCCTCTACCACCCTGTTTCTCTAGGGTTGCTACCTTTTCAGATGCCCAAAGTGGGGCATTTTTTTGTAGAAATGTCAGATTTTGCAGGAGAACACATACCCCTCTCCAGCCAGTGCAAAGGATTGAACTTCACTTTTTTGCCAAAATAAAAGTTTATTTTGTAGCGTTTGAGTTGCTTATGTTATTTTATATACTATTTATGTGTTTCAGATATAAAAATAACTGTTCTGCAACTATTAAAGAAAACTTGAGAAATGTATTTTGTCTTAAAATTTCAGGACATTTGCCATTTTTTAGTTTTTTTTTTCGCAGGACACAACTGCCCAAAGTGGGACTGTCCCTCGCAAAGAGGGACAGGTAGTAACGATATATTTCTTTGAGCTGTCTTTGTGCCAGGAATGGAAACAGGAAGTGCTCCTCCAAAATGGGTCCCACTCATAACGAGTATGGAAAGTTCCCAGATGTCCTTGTCAAATTTCCCTGCGGTATAAGTGCCACCTCAGATCTCCCCTGAAAAAAGGCCATTAGCCTTGTGAAACTAACATAGCCAAAAAAATAATAATGCAAAGGAAGGTAGATGACAAATTATATTAAAGAAGTCGTTAAGCTGCTACTGTGTATCTGAAAGACAGCTTTTAATGATTACTGTGGGTCTGTGTACCAAGATGCAGATTTATAAGGCCAAGGAAAAATAATAGAATATTTCTATTGATGTTTTATATTATTTTCTGTGTATTAATATATAACCTGATTATATGCCTTAGTGAAAAATTTCACCACATAATTTTTCTATATCATTGGTAATATCACCACATAATTGCCTAGCTTCCAAAAGGAATGGTGGATTGCCACAAATAACTAAAACTTCACTTTTATATGGGTTTAGTGTACAGACGATTATGATCAGATCTCTGATCATAACCAGTTTATTATGTGTTTGAGACATGGATGCCAAGAAATTCACCTCAAAAGTGAAGCTTGGGAGGTGAATGTTGGCATTCATGTTGAGAACACATAATATAGGGTTATGACTGGAAACTCAATCATAATATTTTGTAGTACATGGAGCTTTATCTGCTCCATGCAGTACCAATTACTGAAAAAAAGAGAAAGTTTGAAATTCGGAAAAGCACTTAGCGAGAACTATCATACCTCTTAAGTTATTTGGTTTAGAATTCTGGACATATCCAAAAATAATTGGGGTGCAAAGGGTTAAAAACAAGGACAGTTTTTTAAACATTTCTCTAGACTAATTCACTTAAAAAGTTAAAAGAACAGCATGCTTTACTGTTACGATCAGGTCTCACACTAGGGAAGTACTTAGCATGTTTATTTTTTTCCTGATTTTGGAGTGTAATAGTGACACTCCATGCAAAGCACTATGTAGTCTATTAAGCACTGCATTTCATTGGCTAGTTTAAAAAAGTATCAGTGAAGTGTTAACATTTTTACATAACAAGGTGTAAATCATCTTCATAACCAATAGATTTTCAATGGGAGCATGTCAGCTTCATAAAGAGAATTTTAACAAATACAAAACAATCCAAAGCACTATGCTAAAACCAGTGCAAGGGGCTTCCCCTCCTGCAAAAAAAAAAATATCTATCTCTCTCTCTCTCTCTCTCTCTCTCTATATATATATATATATATATATATATGGATTCACTTCATAATCTCGAAATACTGAAATCCTGAATTTCAGTATCTCGAGACCATGAAGCCGAAAATCCATAAACCTGAAACCCCAGAAGTGCGAAATTTAAAATCGCGACTTCTACACTAAACATACCGCAAACACAAACACAAACATACACCTCTCTGCACATACACAAACACCTACCCTACATACAAGCAGGGGGGCAAGCCCCCCTGCACCCCCCCTACTTAAATATACTAACTCCGAGGTCGCACTACACAGACAAACACACAAAAACACCACCACATAAGCTACATTCCCCTCGCACACACACACACACACACACACACACACACACACACACACACACACACACACACACACACACATCACATGAACAAAACACACAGACACACACTAAATCCCTACCCAAAACCCATAAAACACAAACACTTACCTACATCTCCAACCACACACTCACACACTGCAACACCAGAACTGCTAATTCAAAATCTCCGAACTTCGGGATTTTGAATTTCGTGCTTCTGGGGTTTCGGTATTCTGTACTTTCGCCCTTCTGGTCTCGAGCTATATATATATATATATATATATATATATATATATATATATATATATATTTTTTTTTTTTTTAATGTTCACTGAAGGTTATTTTAGAGTGTTGCTTTCAAAGTTTTCATTTCCTAAAACTTCCTTTGGTGAATAGAATTGAATCCCGTTTCAACATTTGTTATACAGTTTCAACATTTGTTGTTATATGGAACTGGGAGACTATTTGGATTATGTTAAATTGTCTGAAAAACATGTTTCAAAAACAAGAGTAAATACTGTGAGGAGAAAGTAGGAAACAGTTTTTGATTTATTTTTCTTCAGTTGATATTATGAGTTTGTGTTCCATGAGTGAATGAATCTTGAGTGTCACAGAATAAGTATAATATAGTACCAATTAATTGTCTGTAAGTTATGCCAACTCCACTGGCATAAGATAACCCCCTGACTATTTTGTATTTATTTCAGTTTGGGAACTGGCTAAATGGACTGGTCAACAGACCCAGGCAACATGGTACAAGACACAAACAGAAAATTATACACAAACTAAAGAATACCCAGAGCTATACTATACACAGTACAGTAAGAAAGCAGAGCCAATACAACCATATGTTATTAATTTTAAATGCAAGTGGTACTATTTAGAGCATGTACAATTAGGTAGGCACTCAACCAGTGGTCTTTTGTTAAAAATATATCTTTACAAGAAAGACATGACTACAGTGCGAGTTGCAAGGATTAGTCATTGCCACAAAACCAAGATCATTTAGTATCCCAAAAAAGTTGTTTTTTTAGTTTATTTTTAAATAATTGAAGTGCCTTTTGCTGCTCAGTTCTGCGAGTAGCCAATTTGAAACAAGTAGGCCTAGGCCTGAGATAGCTGTTTCCCCTGAGGTGGTTTTAAAATGGGGTCTAATGAGGGTAATGCTGTCTTCTTAGCTGTCTCTAAATGTATAGCTAGGCTGCTTGATTTGTAGTTTAGTTTTTGGGGGAGGGGGTTTGTCCTATTTTTAACAGCTTATAGATTTGACAGCCAAGTAGAAATGTGGCTCTTGTATTTACAGGTACTTAGGGTTTGTGCTAAAAGAACAAATCTGCTGATTTCATTTATTGTAGTTTGTAGTTTTCATGTGTTTGAGCAGGAATGTGAGGTTATAAGAGGAAGCCCATAATTGATTTAAGGGATAAGTAAATTTTTTGTTTGAGCTGTAGGGGTGATGAGGTGTGAGATTCTATAGCATAGTTTTAGTTGGTGAAGTGTTTTCCTAATAATATGGTCAATATGCTTAGCCAATAAAATAATAGGGTCCATGATGATCCACTGGAACTTCCATTTCTGTTACCACTGGCACTGAGATGCCAATTTGTATCAGTAATAATTAGTTTTGTGAAATTAGGGAGCTTTCATGGGGTGCCAAATATCATGACCCAGGTGACCCAATTTTAGTTTCTATCTTTGATGCCTGCTGGATGTGGCCAGGGCAAGGAGGAGGAATGACAAAGCATTGCCTGCTTGCTTCTTCTAGGAGAAGTTAGAAGATGTAGAAACCTGCAAGGCAGTGCAGCCATCTCACAAACCTAGGTGGTGACAATCAGGGATGAAAAAGAAGAACCATTGCCACACTAGGTGGGAGGGCAAAGAGCGACATGCCACTACATAGATTTAGGGGCTTCTTTTGCATTGTTGTTACATGCCTGCCTAAGTAAAATCAGCCCTGAATATCAGTCAGGGGTAGCACTTAAGCATAAAACCCCAACTGGCCGCAATATGATATCGCTGGCGTCTCCACTCATTTTCCATGGTTACAGGGGGTTGTCATAGCCCAATGACTTAGAGATCCCTTTCACTGGGATGAGACCCACTTGGCAAAGGGACACAGGCTACCCTTCAAGTGTGGTGTCCCCACAGACAGAAGGAGCATTAGGGGAACAGGGTACCTAAAGTCAGTTTTAGTTTGCTGTCTGTTTTTTGAGAGTTAGAAAGATTCTTTCTTATCTTATAGAATCAAAAGTATTAATAGCATATGCAGGAGTGAGCACTTTGCCTTGGATTGAATATAAGTAGAATCCACTGTTACTGCATATTATTTAATGAAATATGTAATTCTGACTTACACAGATTCCATCTGAAATAAAGATGAACTGATATGAGTCTGCATTTTGTGAGATGGATTTGGTGGTATATTTGTTAACTAGCCACTGTATTCACAAATATTATGCACAGCCCCATAAATGGGTTTTCCACTGTCTAATATGCAAGTGTTCAGAATATTAGAATGAGTCATAAAAATGAAAAACTATGAATGTAGAGTACATACAAATGGGCTAAAAGCATGAGTGGCTTCCATAGGGATTTTAAACAATTTGTATCACTTTACATTCCAGCACCTTTATCTTGCATACCTGCCAGAAGCTATGTGGCAGTATTAGGTACACTTTAATGCTGTCTCATACAATGTGCCATTTCAATACTACTGTGCTCACCTGATGTCCACATCTGGATACAGTGTTCTTTGACTTTGACCCTCTCAACATCTCGCAGGATACTGTTATCAGTTACCTTCCTCAGTCACAACACTAATTCATTACCTATAACTTCCATACATATTACCTTGCAGTATGTTATGGAAGGAAAGTTGTGAGCACTGATGCTGGCTATATCTGTGTTATTTCTGAACATCCTTGTGGGCAAGCTGTCAACCAAGGACTAGAGGTGTGAACCCTCCAGTCCGCTGAAGTTACATATGTCACGTGGTCAGAACTATCTATCCAGAACTTTGACAGACAACGGATGGGAACTGACATCTTCACAGTTGTGTGACATATGTATTAGTCATGTTATGAAGCTGTCTTAACTGCAGATGTTTTTTTTTTCTTTCTTTGCTTTGGCTCATTTTTACAATTAGGTCTCACTTACTCATTGCCTTCTTAACAGCTGGGTTCCTTGGCCATACGTCTCCACTATCCATATTTTTGCAGAATGTCCAGACTTTTGCCTCATATTTTTTTGGTATTTTCCTCATACAATTTGTGGGGTTCTGGCAAACTGTCAGTGATTGAAACCCCTACATAATAACAAAAACTTGAGTTTCAGACTTCATATCCTTCAGAAAAATCTGCTAATGCAAAACCTGGTATCCTAGCATTTTTTAACTTCATAAGAGGAATATTTAAAATGTATTCCTGATTTTGGGCCTTTGTGCACTGATTATTTTTGGCTTTGTCCAGATTTCTTGTACTTAGAGGTTGAGAGGTATCCTTGTTCATCATCAAACCTTATCGAGATTAAAACAGGAACTGCTAAACTAGTTTCATTGATTCCCATGTTTCATTAATGCGGTAGATTGTGAGTGGGGAACAGATGAGTTAAGGAAGTTTCTCCTTATCCCTAAGCATGTGCAATGCTGGAGTTATTATGGTTAGACACATAAGGGTATAGAGGTTGCAGGGCCAGTGACAGTGCTGTATTTTTGATGGCAGTAGTTTCATACAGTGTTGATTCTACAGTTGGCATTATGTTCTCACACAGTCTTCCTGTTCAGGCTGTTGTTACAATTTACACTGGTTCCGTTTTTTTACTCCCTGTTCTTCCTCCTTCTCTAGATTTATCTGCAGTCATAATTTTCTTTCCTAAAGTAGAAAAAAGTCAAGAGATAAAGTGTTGTCTCTGCATAGACCTGCCTATGTACTGAATGTATATGTGTATGCCTAGAGCAGTCTTAGCAGCGGATGGGGTATGAATATTCCACTTATAATATGTGCCCATATTACTTGGATGGTAGCAGCTTATGGCATTAATACAATATGTGAGTTATCTATAGACGTTAGGAGTGATTCATAAACCCCCATGCCTCCCTGGCCATGCCTGTGGAATTGGGTCACTTTACATGTTATAATAATGAAGGGCTCTGGTGCTGAAGTCCCTACCAGTGCTGGGATGTTGATATCATCATAGTGTTGGGTGTGCGGTAATTGTGCTACTGTACTTGTGTACACAGTATAATTCAAAGGGATATGGCTTCCAGTCCTTAATTTAACTTTGTTTTAGGGTCCTTTGGCTCCTCATTGCTGACAATCAGCTGCACCCACATCCTCTTATCATTCACCAAGTCTATCACACCCACCTTATCCTCTTCTGTATTCTACCTGGCCACATCTAGCACCATTTGAGCAACTAAGGTGCAGTTTTATCTTCCTACTGCCAAGGAGTATTTCATTATTGTATCCTAACATTGCCTGTCTTACCATGCAAACTATCTATATATTCAGATGTGCAATGGGGATGTGCTTGCATATCATAATGCCTCCATAGTAACTCTGCCAGTTCCCTCTGCCTATTCCCCCTTAATGACAATGGCTCCTGTGCATCCCTGGCCTCTACTATGTATCGGCTATAAGCTGCCTCCAAATGCACATCTGTACTGAATCCATGCCCCCCTCATCAATAGGCAGCTCTATCCTTTCCTGGCAACAGCTCAAATCCAGAGCTGCTGAATGAATTTTGATTGTCTGGGCTGTAGTCAGGGATTTATTCCTCTATGGCACAGCACTGACTCAATCCTTAATTTATCAGTTTTCTTACATTATAGGTTCATGTTGCTGCTCACCTATTTTAACTTGAGCAGCACAGCACCTCTCCTGGGTTATCAGATGCTAACTTACTATAGTGGATATGACAGCTCATTAGATAATGCCCCATGTATGTGACTCATCTGTACAGGTTTACTATACTAATCACATCTTGCCAGTCAAGATGCAAATAATTGAAAATAAAACATACGTGAATAATTCCACACCTGACCATTGTAAAAAAAATTGCAATGTCTTTTTAATAACAATTTTTTTGCAGGAAAAAAACACTGCCTGTTCCAGTGTGGGGGCTTTCCCCCATTTTGATATATCTTAACTCTGTGACAATATAAGTGCAGAGAAAAAGGAAAAAGTATGAAATAAAAATAAAACTCACTTTTCCCTTTTATCTGACTCTCATTACAAAAAGGACTCTCATAGGGGACTCCATTGTGAGACACACAGATGTGCCCCTCACCAGGCTGGATAAGGAGAGAGTCACAGTTAGTTGTTTGTCGTGTGCCGGAATCCGCCATATCACCAATGCACTCAAGTCTCTCAACAGGTACTGTTATGACTCTGTCATAGTCCATGCTGGAGTGAATGACTTGAGATTTACCTCCCTGGACTATATGAAGAGAGACATGATCGAGCTTGCTGAGTATGTGTCCCAGGTAGGTATGTCCTTAGCCTTAAGCAGCATTCTACCATCATCCAGTATGATGCTGCAATACAAACAGAAAATGATTGACTTTTAACAACTGGCTTAGTTTCTGGTGTCATTCAAAGGGGATCCAGTACCTGACAGCCCGGGATGACATGATTGACATGCCATGATGCTTTGCCAGAGATGACCTTCATCTGTCTCCCTTGGGCTTCAGGCTCCTGGCAAAGGCTCTTGCCTCCCCATAGTGCCTTTTTTAGGCAATGCCATGAGGTCAAAGCTACCAACATGAAAATTTAATCAAAACATAAATTAAAGGTCATGCTGCTATACGCTAGGAGTCTAAACATGAAACTGCACTCATTGCAAGCATTCTTAGCCCTGGAAGAAGCTGACATTTGTGCAGTCACAGAAACCTGGTTCAAAGCTGCGGAGAGCACCCCAACCATACCAGGTTACTCATCCAATCATTCATTCATTCATTCAGACCCCGATCCATTGGCAGCAAAACAAAAGGAGGTTCAGTTGCAATATATATTAAAGACATACACACCTCTAGGCTGGTCAGACAGTATGATGCACAGGAAATATACCAGGTGCAGTTAAGAACTGACAAAACCTCTATTTATATCATAGCTAGCTACAGGCCTCCATCTCTGACTCAAGATGTCCACTCCACCTATCTGGACCTCTTCAAATCTATCAAGATTCAACCCTTTACCCTGATCCTGGGTGACTTTAACTTTCCAACCATAAACTGGAAGAAATATTCATGCCAAAGCACAAATGCCCAGAGATTCCTTGATTTCATCAATGCAAATGCCTTGGACCAGTTGGTTGACATCCCCACAAGAGGTGAAAATATCTTGGACTTGGTATTAACCAACATGAGTAACCACTGCAGCATCCCTACAGTGTCATCATCTCTGGTAAGATCTGACTACAAAGCAGTCACTTTCAAAGTCACCATCTCCCTGTGACTCCCCCCCCTAGCTAGGGTCAAACAAAAAAACTTCTCCAAAGCTGATTACAACCTCCTGAGGGAAGGTATAAAGAGCTTCACAGCCCCCACCCCTTCACAGAAACTGGCACATATGTCCAAACTTACACCAAAGTACTATATGAGCATTTATATAGCTGCATGGAATCTGGAATACCAGATAGGACAAAATCATCCTCCTCAAGGAAGAGTAAAGCTATCTGGTGGACATCTGCAATAAGTAAACTCTATAATAAAAGGAAAACATTGCTGTCCAGGACCAGGAAGGAGCAGGTCACTAATTGGAAGCAATCTCTTCTTAGCCTGAACAAGCAAATAAGAGCACTAGTGAAACCCCCCAAAGCAAACTTTGAGTCTAAACTGGCCACATCTACTAAAGACAATCATAAGGCTTTCTTCACATATGTCTGCAGAACATATGTGCTCAGAATTGGTGGTCAAGGACACCACATACACAAACCCTGTAATTATAGCCAACCTGATGGCAGATAGGTTCAGTGAAAACATCACTCCTCTGTCCCCCCCCTCAGTAAAACAGGACATCCCCAGTAGCTGCCCCCCTCCCCTTATCTCTAGGGAGCAAGTCATCGCTGCCCTCTTAAAGGCAAAAAATACAGCCTCCATGGGACCCAATAACATCCCAGGCTGCATCCTACATGAACTCAGGCAGGAACTTGCAGCACCATTAGGCACCCTATTCAACCAAAGCCCGAGTACCGGTTTCATCCCAGCTGAATGGAGGACAGCTACTGTCATCCCTTTGCACAAAGGTGGAGCATCCACCGATCCAGAAAATTATAGATCCATCAGCCTAACTAGCCTGATCTGCAAGGCCATGGAGCGGATTATCATGGACTTCATTAACAAGGACATTGGCAACCTCCAGACACTTGATCTGACACAGTTTGGTTTTGTCAAGGGGAGGTCATGCCCTTGTTGACTTCTTTGAGACAGTCACCAAGGCCATAGATGAGGGGAAGTGGGTGCACACCGCCTACCTTGACCTGGCCAAGGCTTTTGATACTCTTCCCCACTCAGTTATAATAGATAAACTCTCTCAACTAGGCATCAATCCATATGTTACCAGATGGGTAGAAAACTGGCTTACTGATAGAACCCATCTAGTCAAAATAGGGGAAGCCACTTCAAGTAGTAGACCCATAACAAGTGTTGTACCCCAGGTGGTCTTGGGGCCTCTGTTGTTTGGGATATACTTCTCAGAAGTGCAGGCCAAATCTAGTGGGCTATGGCTGACCAAGTTTGCAGATGACTGCAAGCTGGGTGCTGTCATCAATTCCCCTAGTGATGTGGACATCTTCCAAGAGGGTCTCGCCCAAACAAATGACTGGTGCAGGAACATGGCCTCAGACTGAATGCCAAAAAAAGCATCATCATCTCTTTTGGGGAGAATGACGTCCCCACAAATTATCACATTGATAATATGGCACTGAGCATGCAAACAGTCGGGAGGGACTTGGGAAACCAGGTTGATAGCAAACTGACTTTTGACCACCATATTGCCTCTGTTGTACGGAAGGCTTTCTACATGGCCTACCTCATTAGTAAGGGTATCTCATTCAGGGACAAGGTGGTCATAACATCCCTGTATTCTTCCCTTATAAGACCGATTATTGAATACAATGCCCCTTTCGGCATGTACCTTGCAAAGCACATGCAGCAGCTGGAAAGACCACAGAGATTCTTCACCCAGAGAATCCAGGACCTCAGACATCTACCCTACACAGATAGGCTAAAATCCCTGTCCCTCTACTCAGTCTCCTACAGAGTCCTCAGAGGTAACCTGTGCCTGGCATACAAAGCAATCTCAGACCCCGCCCTGATGGGACTGCTGCATATCTACAAGTCAAGCTCCACTTGAGTAACCCACATGCGAGACCTCAGCTTGGTCTGTGACATCAGTAGGACTTGTTGGTGGGACAGATTTGTGTCCCAGAGACTCCCCTTTTTGTGGAATAGACTCCCTCTCCATGTAAAGTACAGTAACTCATTAAACCTTTTTAAGCGCAACCTGGATAACTGGATGGGGAACAGAAAATACACCCCTGGGATTCTACCTATGTCCTTGCTGGACAGTGACATAGGGTGCTGACTTGTTAGAATGTGCGCTAAATTATTGGCTACAATTGTAAGGGCCTCAGGGCCAATAGCCTAGTAACTCCCTATGATCCTATGATGTAAAAACAAAGCTCAACAGCTACGGCAATCCAATCTTGATATGCAACACCAAAAACGTTGAATCTTCTTACTGCGATATTTTGTAGTGTAGTGTGACAACAAGCTACACAATAAACAGTAGAGCTCCACACTTGCACTTTACTACACAATTCATATTTGCGAGTCACAGAAGATACTGGAGCACTTTATGAATTGCATAGTTCTCTGGTATGTAGTTTTCAGTATATATCAGCCCCACTCAGTTGCAGACCTCATCTTTGTTCCTCTTAGGTTTGCGCAGCTTGTGTGATGAGCATTTAAGAAGGCAATAGGTGCAAAATTATTTGCATTAATGGGAATATTTTTCATTTTTTTGGAAAGATTATAA
>NC_056747.1:1133246922-1133299422 GCF_019279795.1 Protopterus annectens
AAAAGGAAACAAGATTTAGATATGAAGAAATCATTATTGCTTTGTTGGGAAGTATAGATAAACAAATAAAAGAAAAGAAAAAAAAAATAAAAGAAGAAAGATTAATAAAGTTTATGTGATAACGAAATTAAGAAGGTAGGAATGAAGAGATGTGAAATGTAGAAAGCAATGGAATCAAAACATCAAGAGCCAGGGAGACAAAGCCAGAGAGACAATAAAACTGATAAAAGTGTGATCACTGTAGAAACATCACCCCCTAGATCACCTAGTTTATGGAAGGGCCTGCAGCAACTGTAGTAGGAATGACCATTATTACAAAGAAAAAAGTTGAATATAGTAATTGATTGACAGTTAAATGGAAGAGTTTTCACTGGATGCACTGTCATTGCCAACTTTTCTTGTCAAAAATTCTGGACACGTACGTGAAAGCAAAATGTGTGCAGAACAGAAGTGTGCATTAACCTTCCCTCGAGGAGACTGTCGTACAATATTAATCTGCGTAATCAAACATATTCTTGTGTTCTTCAATGTCAGTGACAGTATCCCTTAAATCTGGACTATTCAGAAAAAGTCTGGACAGTTGGCAACCCTAGTCATAGGATGGTCAAAAAAATGGACCAAATTAATGCAAATGAATAACAGCACTATTCCATTCAAACGTCATAGTCAACCGTAAGTAAACAAAATCACAGAAACTGAATTTAATGTGGTTTAACCAAGACCTAATCCATGGGATACAAAAGTGATGGTAACCAGCCATCTACTGACACTCTGGCTAAGGGAAAATCCACAGAAAAGTTTTATAAGAAAAAGGTGTAGTCACTTTCATTTAAGTGTTTCCAATGGAAGTACTGGACCTAAGTGACGGTAATAAAATAAAACTAACAGAGTCCTAGTCAGATGGCATTCCATCTCCTAAAAAGTGAATTTCAGAATGTAACTCCCATACATAATATTAACCCTGGCATCGCTGTATCTCTGAATAGTGGAACTACTCTGATATACCTTATCTTTGGGCCTAGTATATTGTTTCTCCAAATTCTCAATATAAGTTTTGCCATTCTGTGAATTGCAATTACACTCATCCCAATAGCAATATGCATTCATTTGTAAATACATCTTACTGTCCACTTACTGCATACTCAAAAAATACTGATTAAGTTGCAGTGGTCTTTTCTAAATGTATAGTCTTGGAAGTCTGATATATATATACTACTAATTAACTATTCTGAGCTGTGGAGCAAAACGCTTTATCTAACTGTTAAATAACCGATGAGGTGTGATCATATGTGAACCTGATTACAGAAGCAGTACCCATTAAAGGTGCTAGAATGCAGGTCATTGTCTTGGAAAGTGGAATCAATAGCATACCTTCTTAGTCTTCTTCTTGGGTTAATACTAGGCTAACTGCCCATGTGAGCCATTTTAAGTCTAGCCAATTACCCCATGTGAAAATCAAACCCTGCTCCTTTTGTCTGTAAGGTAAACACCTTAACCATTATACCAACCTCGTTGTTCAATCCAAACTGAAGACAGGTAGTTTGGTGCTAAGTAGAAGTGCATTCTAGCTGATCAAATGTATTGGAACTGCAATGCAGGAATGGTTGTCACTGATTGTGTTAAAGATAAAGGTAATAAGATAATAATACTAAAGGAACTTCTAACAAGAAATGCTGAATCAAATCCATGAAAGACATATGGAACCTGAAAAGCACAATCGATTCATACATTCATAGGTTCATATGTTAATAGGTGTTTACTAGACTAATGACCACAAGGGCCATTTTAAGCTTAGCCATGCATCCAAAATCTCTGACAAGTTCAGATACCCTTGATAAGTGTAAGCAGGGGCTTGGGAGATGAACCATTTACAAGCAGGCGCCTGGGAGATGAACCATTTATAGGTTGCCTGTGTCCATTAGAGACATAGGTAACAAACCAGGGATGAATTCTGTGTTCCCCATCCAATCATCCAAATTGCACTTGAATTAGATTAGGGAGGAACTCTGCTTCTAATGGATGGGAAGCCTGTTCCATAGATGGGGTACTCTGTGATACATAGCTGTCTGTCCAGCAGGTCCTATTTATATGACAGACAAGGTTTGAGTCTTTAGAATGGGTAGGTCCAGTGTTGTTTGTTTTGTGGATATGCAGGAGAACCATGAGAGTGGGGTTTGACAGTGCTCTGTATGCCAGGCATAGAGCTCCCCTCAAAAGCCTATATGGGCCAGTCATGTGATATATTGAGCAACACTATTACAGATGAATTAATAGCTTATCAAATGAGTCTTTTGTACCAATCTAACAATCCTCGTGAACCATGAAAGCCACATCCTGTACTTCAAAGACCTCATCAGAAGGGAGTTGCTGACCTTTCTACCTTTAATAACTAAGAATACCTAATGGTGAGTGATTACTTCTCACTGTTTCCAGAAGTGTGAGTATCTATACGTCACCAAAATCTAGCTGGCTGCCCGAATACTGCTGGAACTAAAATCCCTGAAACGCAATTCCTGGAATCTATTTAGATTTTAAGCAGCTCTTGCAAGATTGCAGTTACATGATTTGCACTTTAGCTTTATTGGATGTTTTGTCTTTTTTGCTGACGTTGTCTGATCAAGGAAATGCTAAGTATAAGAGGGGTGGAGGTGGGAAGGGTATATGCCCCCTTGGACTAAAGAATAAGTTTGGAGAAGTTTTTTTGTAGAGTTTGTCTTATTTGGTCTGTTTATGGAGAGTTCTCTTTTGAGATCTCATAGTGAATCAATGTGTCCAGCCTGAGTGCAATGGCAGCAAAATTTTATGATATGCACACAGTCCACATTTTTTAAACATGGGTCACTAGTAGAATTTTTATTTATTTATTGGCATTTGTTTACCAGAAAAAAGTCTGACTGGTAATATTATCCATTTTAGCTGTGTACTCAGGGAGAAAAACTCCACAAATAAAAGAAGATAAAATATATATACATAGGTGAAAAACAACATATTACAATAAACTGTAAATACACAGGCTAATACAAACATTAATATACCTATGATATGTTGAATAATACACATATACTATCATTAAAACAAGATAAATACACTATCATCCAGAAATGAAATGTGTTTATTAAACTTTTAATGACAGTAATCTGCAGCCACAGTGGTGCAGCAGTAGCATTGTTGCCTCACAGCAAGAGGTTCTCCCGTTCGATTCTCGGCTGGAGTGCAGGGAGTGCCTTCTGTGTGGAGTTTGCATGTCCTCCCCGTGGGTCGAGTGGCATTCCAAAAGACATGCGTGAATGGGCGTGCCTTCGTTGAAGGTTGGGTGTCGAGCTGGCAACTCGGCACTGTGAAAATCTACTGCCAATCATTAGCGGACTGGAGTTCCGCTGTGGTGACCCCTAACTGGGAAAAGCCAAAAGACAACAACAACAATGACAGTAGTCTGTAATTTGGCAATTCCAGTTTTAAAATCTAGGTAAAGTGCTAGAATTGTGTGCCCACCACAGCTTGTGTGAATTTTCTACAATTCAGTGGTCTAGTGGAAAAGTATTTTAAAGCCATTAAAAGCCTACTGAACAATGTTTAGGACTGTGGATGTAAATTGTATAAGGACCTAATGCAGTACCCAGTTAAACTGTGGTTATTAGCCCATCTATACTGGATGTGAACTCACTCTGTCTTACTGGCAAGGGATGATCTTCTTAATAGAGAAGACAATTTATGTCCTGCAATTAAAAACAGTCAGATACAGTCCACTAAATTCAGTCCCCAACAATTAGTGTACTACAAGTATTATTTTTTCTACAAAAACAAGTGTGATTTAAGCAGGGGCATAAGCTCAACTGCACCCCATATGGAAAATTTCTTACACACCTTACTTAAATATCTAACTCCACGGTCAGACAATTACAGAATAAGTACAAACACTTGCAAATGGATGATGTATTCCCATACAATATCTGCAAAAATAAAAATGAACTCACACTGCAGCTGCAGTTTAGAAAATTAAACCATAAACACCCACCCACACAAAATAAATATAACTTCAACATCCCCCAGAGCAGTAAACCCAACAACCAGCCCTATCAACAAAAAATATCAAAATATGATGCACTTCAGGCACATATAGTGCATAAATTTACTTACAATGCCAGATGTAGACTTTATCATCGAGAAATAACTCATCAAAATACCATTTATTTTACGTTTCCTTTCTAGAAAGTGGTGAATTTTAGAGTTTTGCAAGCCCCTTTACTTATATAAACAACCTCCAGGTTTGTACCACTTTAGTGCAAGAGATCAAACTCAGTGAAATGGTATTTCGGTGAGTTGTTTCTCAACAAAATGCACTGACTTAATAACACTGGATCTGATTAAATGGTAGCCAAAAATGGAGGAAGGCAAGAGGGTGTGATATTTCAAAGAAAAATAAAAAGTGAAAAAAAATGTAGTTTGATAGAGGAACACACCATTGACTTTTACTGGGCAAATGAAAGGGAACAAGACAAAGACAAAATGAAAACATGGGTAAAGAAAAATGTCTTTGAACAAATGCTACTTTGCTTGTATCTAGTACAAATAAAAGGTGATGTGCAACAGAAAAAGGTAGGGATCTCCTGGAGGAATCATACTTCTGACTCTTGGATATGCACATATACTCTTTACATATTTACTGTACTTGTCACTAATTATAGTTAAAAATATACTCATCTTACATAAATACTGTTAGAAATGTCAAAAAGGCAAGGTGATGATGTCACTGATTAAGACACTTCCTTTTGCTGCATCTTTGGTGAAGTGACAAATAAATGTGCTTGAGTGTCACTCCCTGGCACTGGTGCCAGGGGTTGCCTATTTCTGGCCTAGGCTATGTCATATTATGGGCACACAGAGGTCATTGTAGAAACAAAAAAGATTGACTGAAAAGCCATTCTGAGTATAGCAATTGCTATCAAAACATTTCGGGATATAACAGCTAAAAAGTAATATATGACACTGAGAGTGATGCTACAGTGTTAGTATTGCACAGAAGATTAAGATTTGATGAAAACATATATTTTTTAAGTTTTGGGTGTAGTGTCCTTCAATGATGGTTATTATTTTCTGTTATTTAACTGAAAAAAATATACATCAATACCCTATTGGAGAATGAATGCTTTCCATCAGGGTATCACTGTACAGATATTGCTTGTCTAAAAAACAAGTCCACCTCTTCATGGCAGCATATTAAGCTGCTGTGAAGCACCATCTGAGAAAAAGCAAACAGCTGTCATCTTTTTATACTTGCTAAATGTTGATCTACTGTGTAGCAAGTGCAAATAATAATTAAAAAAAAAAACTGAAGCAGCCAAAGTAACTGCAGTAGCAGGTACAAAGACATGCAGTGTTACTTTCCCCCTGCTAAGTGAGTCTTAAAAAGCCACTTTTAGTGAGGTGAAAAAAAAAATAAAGCAATTGTGTGTGTGTGTGTGTGTGTGTGTGTGTGTGTGCGTGCGTGCGTGCGTGCGTGCGTGCGTGTGTGTGTGTGTGTGTGTGTGTGTGTGTGTGTGCGTGTGTGTGTGTGTGTGTGTGTTTGTGCATTTGAGACAGAGAAAGGGGGAGAGACACAACTTCTTTGCACTGAAGAATTCTGGACAAAGCTAAAATAATGGGGGGGAGCAAAGATCTAAAATCAGGGACAATGTTTAAATATGTTGTCACTTGCTCATTTGGTGCCTGGTGCCGCTCCCTAGTCTGGCACTTCTCAATGCTAAGTTGAGGAGTAAAAAAAGGTCCTTTTATGCAATCTGGCTGTTGGAGAAGAGTCACATCCTAATGCCCTACTTCCTCACTTTCTGAGTGAGTTCTCCAATCTGACACTCCTTCCTTCTCTTCTAAGAAGGAGTGCTAGGTCCTAATGTCCACATTTAAATGGGGAAAAAATGGTCTACTAATAGCTCCCCTGACACTTTACACCTTGGGTGGCTGTTCCCCTCACCTCACGCTAGCTACCCTTCTCCTCTAATTCACTTGAAAAATTAACAGAATGATATGCTTTGCATCAACATGCTTTTTCTATACAACAAATGGTATGAAATTATAATGTCTACTTTACTGAATGATCAAATATTTTCAAGGGATAGAGCAAAAAATATGAGGCAAAATTGGTGGCATTCTGCAACATCAGGGACAGTTGATAGGCATGCAGGGGTTGCAATGCCTTGCGCTATAATGATTTTTTTCATTCATTTGATCACAAGTCATCTGAGGTATATTTAATTCAAGAAAGTGGCTATAATAGCTAGCACATTTTAGTCCATTTCCAAACTGGGGTTACTAAAATTGTGCAGTCCATTTCCAAACTGGGGTCACCAGAATTACAGACAGCAATGCAGCTGCTGCACTCTCAAGCAAGTGGCAACGAGAACACCACAGATAGCTGTTAGTTGTTGTCATAAATGCCTCAGTATCCAGACACTTTCCTGCTTTATTAAAAGCTTAATGTACAGATATAGTCAGGTTTGGGGGTGGGACAGCACTGATGAGCTCAGAATGAAGGCCTTACATATCTTGCCTTATTTGTAAGTATCAATAGCAAGACACTGAGGATGTCAACACTATATCCAATAACATGCACAAGCAGTGAAGTTAAAAAAAAAGTACTTAAAAATACTAACTCTGCAACTCCCAAATATGGATAGAGCAAACACTGTGGGAAGGAGTAAGTGTTCCCACTCAACTTCTGCAGCATTCTGCTGCTGAGAAACAATATAATTGACTGGCATCTGCTGATTAGAATCCACAAACCAAAACAAAGCTTATTTTTCTGTATTTCTGAATTATTCCAAACCTACTGGACTCAACAGAGACCAGAAACATGAAAGTGACACACTCTATAATTCATAGTTAAATCAGTTAAAGCTGTTGTACTTTGGGTCCAGTATTTACAGACTCAGAAACCTAGCTAACAGTGACATGTTCCCATTGTTAGCATTACTGAGTTTCTTTTTCTCTCATTTCTTGTAATGCAATATCTCTGTTTCTACATTCCTCAATGTGAAGGAATCATTTCTTTAGTTCATCCCTTCTCCCACTGCCCTTTTATTCTCTAGGGGCTGTTAGAAGCTGGATGAACACTCATGTCTCTTTCTGGCCTCTTTTTCATAATTTCTTCCCCTTCTTCTGTGTCTGTCTGTTCACTGAACACCTGTTAATTCTGCCTGTCTGTTTTTTAACCAGGCTGTTATATTTCTTCTTAAATGTCCTTTTCTTGAAACAGGATTTAATTTCATTCCAGCTCACACCTACCTTAATGAGCTCACACATCTCTTTTACTGTCCACACTTCCTGCTGTCTGTTCATACTACTTTGCATCATGTTTACTAATGCCTTTCCTGTTCTCTTATCTACCCAATGAATAATTATTAAAACACACAATGTTATGCCACTCCTGGTTACCCCTGCTGCAAACTCATAAACTTTCTGTTTACCAGACTTCTTGTTCACTGTGTTCCACATAGATGTGTGGCTTCTTTTGACCTTCTGTAACTCATACAACCTGTCACTCATCACAGCTGTCTGATATGCACTACAGCCTCACAACCACACATAAGTCTGTCCCATGTCTGTAGCTCTCAACTTCTTTGCTCAGCAATTAAGGGACAAAGCAATAAATAAGTAAATAAAAGAATGGGGGACAAAAACCCAAATTCAGGGAAATTTTTAACATACCCGTTTAAAACCCCACCACTGTATAGCACTAAAAATCCTAAATTAGTTAGAACTGCCACATCAGCTAACATATACACAACTTCTTACCTCTTACAAAATTATCCAGTGTCCATCTGCCTGTCCAGCACTAAAAAACATTCAGCACAACTATGTTTCCAGTCGGTCATTGCGATCCGGTGACCAAAAACTCCTCTCTGTCTATAAACCTAGCCAATCTGTTTCTACCCAGTTGGACTTTCCCTGTAATCAACTGTCAATAAATAAATAAATAAAATATTACTGTACTCTACTAGAAAGCTAAGAGAATAACAGATTTTGCACCAACGCATATTTTCTGAAGGAAATAAAGAAAAATAAAGTATGAAAGTCTGCCTGGCATTATTGACTGACTGACTTTAATCCTTTACCAGAAAAATAAAAAAATTAACAGGATCAAGGCAAAATATGAATCAATATCAGTGATGTTCTGTAAAAATCAGGCACAGCTAAGAGCTACACCCTCAAATTGTTGACCTTCCTTCCAGTTTCACAATTCCATCCTTATTTCCTGTTTTAGTGAAAATACCAGAAGCAATAAGCAAAATTAAATATTTCCCATTGAATCACGTCCCTATACACAAACACCCAAGTCCTGCTCCTACTGTTAATTAATTACTTTGATGGAAGCACATCTCTTGTACATCCATATAGAGGTTATGCCCCATAGATCTTCTGAATCTGGACTTTATTATTATTGCTGTTCTGATGTCAAAGATGCATAGAGACAGGTCCTACATTTCTAGCATGTATGTATAGTGCTGGAGTTGTAATAATGTTCATGGATGGAAGACCGTCTACCCCCTACCCAAATGTTGCATATCTGCTATACATGCATATGGCATTGCATCACACTGATTGTCAACTTTTGTTATGGTCACTTAACATTTTTATAAAATGCGTGTTCAGGTTCCTGTAAATGGTAGGTTTTGCATCAGGCAGACATGACTGGAGCATCTGAAGTGAATCCATTTTATGCCTACTTTATCAATCAACTATTTTCAGCAGTAGTGTAATTTTCAGCTGCATTTACCTCCTAACAGTTTTTATCCTCTTAAGTTCTACATTGGTTAAGGCTGCTTTTGTCTTCTAAGTCCTGAATGGTGCGAGATGGAAGATGTTTCAGTGTCTGAGTTTAAAAGGCACAATGTGAAGCATAAAGGATGTGCGAACTATGAGATATATACAAAAGGGGGGGTCAAAGTATATCAGCTAATATTTATGCAATAATTACAAGGCACATTTAGCTAAAGGTCAAATGCACTAAGTAAGTAATAAATGCTAACAAGAACAGGTAACTTACTATGCATGAACAGCTGTCTTGGCCTTTTGCCTCACCATCTCTTATCTCTCTATCATCTGTTTATCCTTTAGATAATAAAGTAGCAATATGATATTTATTTTTCCAAATTACAATTCTAGTTGCAAAAGAAAGGTTGCTAAATAAAGTTTTATTAAAGATGCTCATTCAACTGAATAACCCACAGTTGCTCAAGTTTGAAGTCAAAACAGACTGCATTATACCACCTAGTAGTGGACCAGGACGTTTGTAAAACCTACATGATTCCCAATTTAAACTTGGAAGTTTCACAGCACGTGATGCTACAAGTTGTATTACAAACAGTAATTTGGCTATTTATCAGTAATTTCTGATCTGCCTCTCTGTTTGCAACTTCTCCATCTTACACTACTGTAGTTCTTTCTCCATCTTCCCTCTAGTTATGTCCACATTTGTTCATCTGCACTCATCACTGCATAGTTTCCTGTGTCAGATGAGAACCATAGTTTCCTATCCTATTCTGATACTATGATAATGATTTAATTCATACATTTTCTCTCCTTCACTTTTGCACCGCTTCTCCACCAACCCAGATTCAGATGGAGTTTTCCTCCCTTGTCCTTTCTTGTGGGCATCTTTTACTTATCTAGACTTTTCAGTCTGTTGACCACGCAATGTTGGCTACTTTGTTTACCTTTGCCATTTTTACCCCACTTCTTATATTTCTGTAAACCTTTATTTTTCACTAATAGTTTTCCTTACCTCATTATACTGTCTCAGTTTACAAGAGTTTTTTTTTATAGAGGTATTTATTCCCCAGTTCATTCTTTCCTAAATGCACCTTCATAATTCATCTACTGGTGTTAATTCTTCCCAAATGCCAGAATTTCTTCTCACTGAGTACAAAAGGTTGAAATCTGTTCTTGTAAATGATTTGATCAAGGAATTGTACTGCTTAGAAGCCACAGTAGGGGGTATCCTTCAATATTAATTGGTGACTGGGTGGGTACAGAAGCTGTTCTGTGGATGGGCATAAGTAATAATAATTAATTTCTGCTTGTTATTAAAGATGTAGACAAGTAAATGCTTTCTATTGTTACTGGATAAAGGTAGAAGTGAACTGTATTATGAAAGTAGCCAATATTACAACATAACTGTGGCCACAAGTTAAGTGAGCCGTAGGTAACAGGGTTGAGCATGACGATTTATCTAGGGTTACATGTCTGCATATACCTTGATCCAACCCACCATCTCCTGATTTCTCATTTTATTCTTCTCATGTCCTGCTCTGATTCATGAATATGGCCTCTATATTCCATTTATTTCTCTTGATGTGACCTTGCTAAAAAGGCTGTGGATATCTAAGTAGCTACTCAGTCATAGTATGATACATCCATGGATCCCACTGCACAATATGAACAACTACAGTGAAGGGCTACAGAAGGAATGTTGATCATGCCTTCATGTAAACTAGCTTTTTTCTCCTTGACAAAGCTCAATGCTTTCCTTCTTTCCCCCAGTTTATCATTCACCACTGTCTGCCCTTTCTCATGTGCATTACCTCATAAATGTGTTGATTTATCTACACTGCCTTTTTTTTCTTGCCCTCAGACCTCCAAATTCTCCTTTACTGGATGCTATCCATATCGAAGGGAGTGGAAGGATGCTTTCCTGTATTGCTGTGACACTTTTGTTTCCTTACCTGGCCTTGTTCAGTCTCACTAGCTCATGGCCTTCCTGTCCTTGCTTCCTGTTCTTGATATATCACCTGACTTTATATGACACCTTTACATTTGTCCTTAGATTTGACACTTCTCTCCTTCAATTAATACCTCTAGACTTTTGACGGTAGAGGGGTTCCTGTATAAGTAAATTATTTTCTCCTGCCCAGACCACCCTTTCTGTGTTCCATTCTGTTATTAACAAATCCCTGGGAGGTATGACAGTGTGTGTGTGTGTGTGTGTGCGTGTGTGTGTGTGTGTGTTCATAGGTTAGTACTAGGCTAATTGCCCTTGCAAGTCATTGTAAACCAAGCCAATTATCTCTTGTGAGACTCAAACCCTGCACGTTGTGTTTGTAAGGCAAACACCTTAACCATTAGGCCACCCTCCCAACCCTGTGTGTATTTGTGTGTGTGTGTGTGTGTGTGTGTGTGTGTGTGTGTGTGTGTGTGTGTGTGTGTGTGTGTGTGTGTGTGTGTGTGTGTGTGTGTATCTGTGTGTGTGCTTGTGCTCATTTTCGCATATACAGTTATTCAAGCACGCATGCAGACAAATGTGGAGTCTGTGTTTGTGTCTGCCCATCTATATATGTGTGTGGTGTATTTGTGTGTGTGTGTCTGTCTGTGTGCATGTGTCTGTCTGTCTGTTGCAGTTCTGACTTTGATTCCTTTAGTTTCCTCATGCAAACTGTTTTTGTTGAGAACGTAATTTAATCAGAATGCTTCTTGGATATTCCTAAAAACAGGCACTTACACTTAATGAACTTTACTAAATAACTGATTAAATAAAACACACTTTTAGAGAATACAGAAATGCACACTACTGTGATTACATACAACAGCATACTTGTATATTTCTGACCATCAACATCCATTTTCTGATGCTGTGGCTAGGGTCAGGATAAGGGAAACAAGTGTTTCCTTTCCTCTTCTAATTTATTCTCATGGAGTGTGAATGCATTCACATTGACGTGTACAAGCACATAGAAAATTTGACTCCTAGCATTGGCAGTGAGGAATGCATGACAGATATTATGATGCTAAGTAGTGCATGTGCTCTATTGTGAGAAACAGTGCGACTTTCTGCCACCAACTGGTAGAAGTGGGTACACACCATCAGAAATTCATTAGGTGCACAAATCAGTCCAGTGAACAAGGAAGGAAGAAAACAAGAGTATAAATGTCTTTGTGTTTTCCATATTAATGTACGGCATATTACTAAATCTAACTTTTGTCTTATATTTTAGCATAAATGGAATTTTCTTGTGTGTCTGAATTATTATGCTCACAGCAGCTGTGCAATTTCTGGATCTAGCATTTTCACTTCTCAGAGCATCATCTCTTGCAATATATCATTAGATATGTGTCTTCATTTATATTGTTTTCAGAAAGAACTGAAATTTTGTCTTTAAAAGTATAATTATTACACAAGTAGGCAATCCTAGCACTGCATTCAAATTGGCATTTACTGTATGAATCACTTGAAGTAAGGCATTGAATTAAATTCCGCAGCTAATATCTTTTAAATTCCTTCTGTTTCTCTCTCTCTCCCCTATCTCCCTGACTTCTTTCTGCTCTTAACTATAAGTGAATACATAATACAGCATATTTTGTGACATCTATCACAATACATGCCTTCTTGATTGGGTCATTGCAGAAAAAATCAGCCAGTCTGTCAGTCAATCAGTCTAAGACGATGGCCTGATAAATCAAAACAGACCCAGAATCTAGTGAAATGTTGCTATTGATAATATAGCAAAGGTCATTCATAATCTTGCGTGGAATTCCAGTGACAACATTAGAAGCCACATTTTTCTACAGACAGAACACCTTTTCATTAAATGCTAGCACAGCATAATTAATCTATAGCTTAATAATATGAATTTTCATATTTTGTTATGTTCCTCATATTAATAATTTAAGCTGCCAACACTCACTGGGAATACAGATCAAATGGAAGAAGTAAACTGGATCTATGCCATGAGTTTGCAGGCCCATAATTCACAAGTTCAAAAATCTAAACATTTAAGTGTCACCTATTTGAATCCACATGCTCAAAAACACTCCAAACATTTACCACTACTTTGAAAACACAGAAAACTTCTCTTAATCTTAACAATACTTTTAACCCTAGCTTTATCACTTATTATAACCCTAATTTTAACCTAAAAATAACCCTATCCTTAATTGTTATCCTTAGCCTAAAAGTAACTCTAATCCTAATCTAACATTACACAAAGCTCCAAATCTCAATACTAACCCCAGTTAAAACCTCAGCTCTAACTCTAAAGTCTCACTGATTCTTCTAACAAAGTATCCATATTCAACCACAAAGACCCTCCCTGTACATAAGATCTAAACACATATACTGTAAACGTACTTCTCAACCTCCTAGCACAGGATAGCTGGACAAAGGCAAAAATAATGTGGAAAGAAAAGCATATAAATAGGGCATATTTTCACTGCTGCACTTGTCAATTTAGAAAGTTGCTAGAATAATACATTTTGCATTGGCATGAATTTGTTTGAAAGATATGATGTCTGACACTCAAATGGCTGACATCACTAAGTGACTTCAGTCCTCCAAAGATTTTCCGGAAAACCACACATTTTATGAGGAACAGACCAAAAAATATGAGGCAAAAATATGGACATTCTGCAAAAATCTGTTCAGTTGAGAGGTATGACTTTAAACTAATGACCATTAGCAAATGTCTTTTCAAATAGTGTCTTTTGAAACCAGAGTTTACTTCTGGGCTGTAGAGTTAGTGAAAGTTAGGAGGTGGTGGTGTAGTTGCTGTAGATACTAAATGGGAAAAACTCAGTTACCGCAAAGAGTACAGTTTGTAATTCTTACCTTGTCTTATGAAGAAAGGAGCCTAACTGATTTCTTTAGCACAGAGTTCTAAGTACAAACGAAGCTTAGAGCAGGTTTACTAGTACTTTCAACAGATGGTTCAGTTTCAAAAACATTCAGGAACAAGCATAGTCAAGTTTCACATACCATCCTCTGCTTAAGCTTTCTGTCCCATGTGGAGTTATTTCCATTACAAATTCCCCTTTTAGAGATTTTTTGTACATTTATACTACAAACATTGTCATATTACGCAATCAATCTGATGTTATGAATTGAAATGTTTAAGTTACTAATACTTTGCCACGGCAAAGGTCTAAACTTCCACATGTCTGATAAGCATTTTGGTTACTAGAGCCTTGCTGAAGTAAAGTATCTAGACTGTCACCAAATTAAACTATAGAAGGAGCATTTTGGGGTTTTCTGTGTTGCAGAATCTTTTTTTTTTTGCACAAAATAATACCATGGAGTCAGTTTGTCTTTTAGCATGCTGTGTTCTTTTATGATATACTTTAATAGGGAATGTACTTTGTTCATCCACTGTGCTTATGTAATTTAAACATAAATAAATCATTATCCGTTTGCACAGCAGTCTCCTTAAATGTGCATGCCAACATTTTATCAACCGATGCTTTACAAATATCCTTCCTTAGTCGCTCTAGCTGTGCTTCAGCATTGTCCAGACTGACACATTTTTCGCAACATGTTAAAGCCAAAAATATCTCTGTTAAGACTAAATATGCTCCATTTGCAGCACTGAAAACTTAATACAAGGAGGTTATCCACACTTGTCAGTTTATCCATAAATCCCTGACTACAACTCAGCTGACTAGGTTTGATTACAGGCTTAGGCTCTGGAAGAGCTGGACAGGGATGAGAGAGGAATGACAACGTGATGCCTGCTAACCTGCCTTAGAGAAGCTGTGAGAAACACACTGAGGTGCGTACATTAAGTCATGATCTCCACAGGAAACTGGAGATCACTGGCAGGGGACCATGTAGTTTTCTTTGGGAGAAGGGGCAGCTTGTGTAGCATGTCACCACCATAGAGGCACAGTACACTCAGTCATGGACCCATCCATTGTATGTACCCATGAATAATGCACCCAGCTTGTGTTGGGATGTTACTGCTTTACTTTTATCAACATCTCTCTTGGCTTCCTTTTTTCCTTTCTTCAAGTCTTTTGGGTTTCTATACCATGATGGGAATATACCCCATTCCTAAGTCAAAGTATGATTTAAGTTCATGAAATCAGTATTGTTTCAATCTTTGATGTTAGCCAGAAGTGCTCTTTGCAGCACCCACAGTGTGCCCAGTAATGACTCCTGCAATTTGGATGGAGTTACATGTACTGGCAACATATCTAAATATGATTGTAGATTATTTTTTGTAAGACCCACTGCTCCTACTAGTATTGGAACTATCTGGGTATCCTTCTTTCACATCGCCCTTGTTTCTGCCTGTAAATCCTGGTATTTTATGACCTTGTGTCTCTCTGTACATAAGACACTGTAGTCACTGAGTGTAGCAATTTCAATGATCAATGCTACTTTTGTCTTCTTTTAATGGACTACTGTATCTGGTTTTCTTGCATCTATTTTTTAACTACTGGTAATAACTGATCCCATGTAATATAAACTTCATAATTTTCTATAATGCTTTGTGGCGCACGTTTCCAGTGTTTTTCAGCTACTTCAGTATTATAATGTTTGCACAATCCCCAGTGCAACAGTCTTGCGACATTATTATGCCTTTCAGTATACACTCCTCATGCCATTAGTATGTCACAACCAGCAACAAGATGTGTGACTGTTTCCAATTCTATTTTGTAAAACTTATATTTGTCTCTTTCTCCCACATGTTCAATGTAACCCAACGTGTATGTAGTCCACTATCTTTGGCAGCCAATATTAACCTTTCGTCTTTCGGTTTAAATTCACTTCTCTTTAACCATTCCTGCATTTGATCTTAATCAACATGAGGTTGTTCCAAGAGTTTTCTATACTTGCAACTGTATTTATGCATTTTCCACATTTCTTGCCTTCTCAGATCCTTTACCTTATGTTCTTTCTTTTGTTTCTTTGCACATTCAGTTGCTGCCTGAATTTTATCTACTTCTGGTTTGATTTCCATTCCCATGTGACACCAATATGCTTCTGCTAAACTAAGCAGGGAAGTCATCTTAGACTTATTCTCCTCATGTTTTAAAACTTCCACTATGTTTAGGTCTTGTGAGGTCAGCAGGTAAGTATGCAGACCTACAACTGCAGATCTATACATGTAATCAATTTAGAGGAGGCCTATACCTCCTTCAGAACAGGGAATATATAGTCTTGGTATGCACTGATTTTTATAAATCATTTGATGAGCATGAAGCATCCTTCTTGTTTTCCTGTTCAACTTATTCAACAGCTTTTGGAGCCAGTCAGTCATGCCAAAACTGTAAGTTGGGACAGTAAGAGCAAACTGTTTTATAGCTTGGACTTTGTTCCAGATGTCAACGCTGT
Source organism: Protopterus annectens (assembly GCF_019279795.1). Lineage (NCBI taxonomy): Eukaryota > Metazoa > Chordata > Ceratodontiformes > Protopteridae > Protopterus > Protopterus annectens. Next base: position 1,133,263,022 of record NC_056747.1, read on the forward strand.
TTTTATATTAATTTAAGTCTTCTAAAATATTCCTTACTAAGTTTTACTCACATTTCTCAAATGTTTTATTGTTAATCCTTCATCAGTTCCCAAATATTTATACTGTCCCTCTCGGCTCAAGTTCTTTTATATCACATTACTGTCCCAAGCTGATGTTGTCTTGGTGCTGCAGCTTTCCTGCTTTAAAGGTTGCTTTTGCACATTTATCAAGACCAAATGACATTCTTATATCATCTGAAAAAGTTTTGGGCACTTGGAGTTGTGCTTTTATTTCCTCATCTGATGAACTATACAGTTTTAAATCATACACAAAAAGAAGATGAGAAGTTATAGGTTCATAGGTATGTACTAGGCCAGCGACCCTGGAGCCTTTACAAGCCTAGCCCATAGAAGTGCCCTGGCATCATGCCACTATTAGTTCCTGGTGCCTCTATCAAGTAGAGCCACTGGAGTGATCCCTGGGTTGAACTTTCTATTTCCCATCTGCTCATCAAGATTTTTCTTGAAAAGGGCTAATAAGGTGCTCTGCTTGATATGTATGGGAAGTCTATTCCAGAGCATGGGCAGTCTCTGGGTCATGAACCTGTCCCTCCACCATGTTCTCTTGATTGTGGTAATAAGGTTGAGTTCTCTGGAGGGTGTGGTGTGGAGGGATTGGGATTTCTTTAGGTATAACATTTCTAACAGGGCCGGGTCAGACATGGCTTTGTAAGTCAAGCAGAGATCGCCTCTTAATAGACGATATGATACAGAGAAAAGCTTGAGTTTTTTGAGTCTGTCCATGTAGGGCATGTATTTAAGTCCTAGGATCCTCTTCATGAGGTACTTTTGTGGCCTTTCCAGCTGCTGCAGGTGTTTAGTGAGATACATGCCAAATGGGGCATTATACTCGATGATTGGTCTAATGAGGGAAGAATAGAGAGAGATGATGACCTCTTTCTTCCTGGATGCAAAACCCTTGGTAATGAGATGTGCCACATAGAAGGGCTTTCTGACCACAGTGGCAATGTGGTGGTCGAAGGAGAGGTTGCTGTCAACCTGTGTCCCCAGATCTCTTATAACACCTTCAGTGTTCAGTGGGCTACCATCAATGTGGCAATTAGGGGGAACTGAGTTTTTTCCAAAGGGAATGATAACACATTTGTTGGCATTAAGTTTAAGACCATGGTTTTGAAACCAGTTGTTGATCTCATTGAGGCCTTTCTGTAGGATGTCTACATCACTTGGGGAGTTGATAATGGCTCCCAGCTTGCAATCGTCAGTGAACTTGGTCAGCCAGAGTCCCTCCGTGTTGGCCTGGACTTATGAGAAGTAGATGCCAAACAGGAGAGGACCCAGGACTGATCCCTGTGGGACCCCATTCGTGACTGGTCAGCAGTCTGACTTGAAGCCTACTACTTTCACACTGTGGGTTCTATCTGTGAGCCAATTTGCAACCCAACTAGTGATATAAGGGGTTGATGCCTAATTTGGTGAGTCTATCAATAATTCCTGAGTGGGGAATGGTATCAAAGGCCTTGGCCAGATCGAGGTAGGCTGTATGAACTGCCTTGCCCTCATCAACAGCTCTGGTGACTGACTCAAAGAAGTCAACCAGGTTGAGCAAGCATGATCTACCCTTCACAAAACCAAATTGCATGGGATCCAGAGTTTGTAGATTCCCTATATCCCTGTTAATTAGGTCCATGATGATGCACTCCATAGCCTTACATATCACACTTGTCAGGCTAATGGGGCGATAAATCCCACGGTCTGTAGTCACTCCCCCTTTATGGAGAGGGACGACTGTAACAGTGCGCCATTCTGTAGGGACAAAGCCTGAGGTGAGGCTGTGATTGAACAGGGCACACAGGTGTGGTGCCAGTTCACTTTGTAGTTCATGTAAAACACAGCCAGGGACATTGTCAGGTCCCATGGAAGCTGTATTCTTGGCCTTGGACAATGCAGCTTTAACCTGTGCTGCAGTAATACTGGGTGCCTGGCATTCTTCTGGTATTGTGACTGGTCCTTTGTGGGGGAGAGAGGGGTAAAGTTGGCACTGTATCTGTTGGCTATTATGTTGACAATATCTGTTGGCTCAGTATAGGAGGTACCATTGTGCAGTAACTCAGAGCAAATCTGGGTATTGCATGGAGATTCTTGATATAACTGTAGAAGGCTTTGTGGTTATTTTTAGTGTCTGATACAATTCTACCTTAATAGCTAGCTTTAGAGGTTTTGATAAGGGATCTCAACTTTTTGTTGAGGCTAATAAGGGAGTTTTTCCAGTCTTGGGACTTTACCTTTTTCTTCAGCAGTTTATTCCTTCTGTTGTAGAGTTTGTTAATGGCAGGGGACCACCAGATTAGCTTCTTTTTTTTTTTTGGAGGAGAGCGTTTTGGTTCTGTTGGGTATGCCTAGTTCCATAAATTTATGTACGTGTTCATACAGTGCATTGGTGTATGATTTGGCAGTCATGCACCTATTTTCAATTTGGATGGCTGCCATGAAGTTAGCCACCTCTGTTTTTAGGACCCCAAAGTCAGCTTTGGAGAAGTTTTTCGTGGTGGTTACCTTTGCTGATGGTGTGGGTGAGATGTGGATTTCCATGGTAATTAGTTTGTGGTTGGATCTAACCAGGGAGGAACTGACTATTGGTGCTGAGCAACGATTGCCCATGTTAGTAATAACCAGGTCAAGGATGTTGCTTCCTCTAGTGGGGGTAAGAATGAGCTGGTCTAGTGCATTGGAATTAATGAATTCCAGGAAGCGCTGGGCAAGTGTATTGGTGCATGAGTAGTTTTCCCAGTTGAGGGAGGGGTAGTAGAAGTCACCCAGTATGAGAGTGTTGGGTTGGACCCTAATAGTTTCCAGGGCACTTTCGAATGTTGAATGAGAGTCTTGGGACATGGTTGGGGACCTATAGCAGGCTACGACCTGAATCGCCATCTTACCCACTGTTAGCTGTACCTGAAGTATCTCTGATGTGTTATGCTGGGCTACTAGTCTGGAGGTGTGCATATCCTTTATGAATATGGAGACGCCACTGCCTTTGGAGCTTTGGTCCATTTTCTGGGGCTGAAAGGTGTGGAATGAGTTATAGCCTGGTAGCGCAGGGGTGCTTTCTGCTGCTTTAAATCAGGTCTCCATTACAGCACAAATGTCGATGTTCTCCATTTTGAATGTTCTACATTCTCTGTTTGTGATCTTATTTTCTGCATTGTGAAATTTTCCATATCTGGATGCCTTTGCCTGTATCTCTCTTCGAATATCTTTGGGGCTGCTTTTTTGTATTGATTAATTTGGCTTTTTCCTTTGCATACATATTGCACCATATCAGATCTCTCTTTCCTTTGTCCATATTTTTTATACCTTTCAAAAATCTCTAGATTTTTTTCTTTATATTTTTATACTTTCTCAATCGCTACTTTTTCCAAGTGGTCCAAGCTTTTAGTTTCTTGGTCTAATATTTTTCATGAATCCTTTGTATTAATGAATGGACATTTTTATTTGAAGCTTCTGACAGTTTTTCTTGTGCACATATATTTGTTTCCTCTAATTTCCCTTTTAATCATTTTGTGTATCCTCTGTCTGGAAGTTCTGGGCTTCTTGCTTCTTGTATAATCATAACACTACATAACTTCTTTCTTATCCTTAGTAATCCACTCTGTTGTCTTTATGGCTCTTTTCTGACCTGCCATTTTTTGTGATTTTTGTGGACTACTACTTCCTTCTACAATGGGGGGGGGGGGGGCATCCTCCCACTGGGCCTGGCTTGGCCCCATTGTAGGAATATTTTCGTATTTTGAAGATTCTACACTGTCATTTTTTCCATTCCTAGCACCAGTGCACCTACCAGGATTGTACACTTTTTTATCCTGGGTCTTATGCATCCAGCTATCTTTTTTATTTTTCAACCTGCTGCTGTCCATGATATATGCTATAAAAAATGCAGTCTGTATATCAGTGTTGTCTTGGTGAGGTTTTGTGAAAAACGGGGTCCACCTCATGAAGGTACTCACCAAGACTTGAGGATAAATTCAGTTCCAGCAATACTACTCTCCTTTGCTTGTTGATTTGTCATCTCTCCATTCCTTTCCTGCAGGCAGCACTGATGATGCTGTAAGCCCATACCCTCACTGCCCGCAGCACTGATAATGCTGTAGGCCCCTACCTTCACTGCCTGCAGCACTGATGATGCTGTAGACCCCTACCCTCACTGCCTGCAGAACTCATGATCCTGTAGGCCCCGACCCTCACTTCCTGCAGTACTGATGGTGCTGTAGGGCCCAACCCTCACTGCCTGTAGCAATGATGATGCTGTAGGCCCCTTACCCTCACTGCCTGCAGTACTGATGGTGATGTAGGCCCCAACCCTCACTGCCTGCAGCACTGATGATGCTGTAGGCCCCTACCCTCACTGCCTGCAGCACTGATGATGCTCTAGGCCCCTACCCTCACTGCCTGCAGCACTGATGATGCTGTTGGCCCCTACCCTCACTGTCTGCAGCACTGATGATGCTGTAGGCCCTTACCCTCACTGCCTGCAGCACTGATGATGCTGTAGGCCCCTACCCTCACTGCCTGGAGTACTGATGATGCTGTAGGCCCCTACCCTCACTGACTGGAGCACTGATGATGCTGTAGGTCCCTACCATCACTGCCTGCAGCACTATTGATGCTGTAGGCCCCTACCCTCACTGCCTGCAGCACTGATGATGCTGTAGGCCCCCACCCTCACTGCCTGCAGCACTGATGATGCTGTAGGCCCCTACCCTCACTGCCTGCAGTACTGATGATGCTGTAGGCCCCTATCCTCACTGCTTGCAGCACTGATGATGCTTTAGGCCGCTATCCTCACTGCCTGCAGCACTGATGATGTTGTAGGCCCCAACCCTCACTGCCTTCCATCTTTGTTGGCCTAATTGGCTGACCTGCCTAGACCAGGTGTGCAGAATAACTGACAGAGTGGCAGTAACTAAGAAGAAGACAGACTGATGGCAGATGCCTTGTTGCTACAGGGACACCACTGAAACACTCCCAATCTGCTGCAAAATAATCAAATAGTTAAATAAATAAATAAACAACAAATGTGGAACTTGATTGTCGGGTACTAAACAGTTCTACTGTTTCTGACTTAAGTGGAATTGACTGACTCTAGAAATACTGAACTACATTTATTGCAACACTAAGTCCTAAATCTCAAATTTCTGAAACAACAGAAAGGTAAGGTATGGAATGATGAAATTTTTGTCTGACTTTCCTGAGAGAAATTGCACCTCATAAGAAAACACTGGCATGCTAAAAAGGTAAACTACCTTTAATGAATATTACCTGCAGTACGAAGGAAAAATAACAGAACGCTTGCTGAGGTAACATGAAAAAGTTTATATAAAGTATAATAAAAAATACAGAATACATTCATTTGAGCATCCACACTAACCTAGAACGGGTGTAACGCCGAGTCAGAATGTTGAATTTCAAAGTGGCGAATGGTTGGAATGTCATGCAAAACACCGAATGTAACATTTCCAACCGCTCTACCACCTAAAGAAGCGCTACCATGGGTCAAAAAGGGGGGATGTTGTGGATTTCGCACATATTGCGTTCAGAAAAAGGAGAATTTGCTGCACTGCTTTTGAACATTTCCCGGTCGGCCATCCACTGGCCGACCAAATGAATGTATACCAATAAATACATGTAGAAACCCTGAAACTGGAGCGTAGATAATCAAATAGAACCCAAAACGACCAGGTAGCTAAGATTCAGGAACTCTTTATTATTAAAACCAATGGCCTAGTTAATTGAGCAGAACTTAAATCATTTTTCATTAAGTTTACCCACATCATTTGGGACTCCTGGGACCTACTGGATAAACTAAGGAGCATCCAGTGCAACAAGGAGTATCGTTTGGCAACTTGTGACACCCAAAGTCTTTTTACTGCCATTCCTCATGAAGAAGAGCTTGAGTAGTTTGAAGAAATAATATCCAGATTTAGTTCCTTAACAGATGCTGACATGTCATTGGTTCAGGATTGTATGGAACTGGTTTTAAGTAACAACTTCCTTGTCTTTGATGGTGAATATTACAAGCAGCAACAGGGGTTAGCAATGGAGGCCGCATGTATCCCTATTTTTGCCAATGCAGTTTTGGTAAGATGGGAAATTGAGGACGTTTTCAAGTTGGAACTTTTTGTACATTGTGTTGGTTATTTCTCTTATTTGGAAGACATACTTATTGTATGGTCCAATGTTGAAGTAGAGTTTTCTGAATTTATTGCACAATTGGAGTCAGCTTCTTCATTTTTAAAGCTCACACACAGTGTGAACATGGAGTAACCAACTTTCTTGATATTGAGATTACAAGGATATTGACGGGGTATTTACAACCTCCATGTACAGAAAGTCTACTTTCTGTAATACTTTCCTGCATTTGACTCGTTGCCACCCCTTGCATCAAACGAAGGGGGTAGTAAAGAATCAGTTTATCAGGGCATCTTGTTTAACCTCTGATGACAATATATGGATCTAACACTCTGACAAGTTAAAAATCTATGTTTTTTGACCATGGTTATCCAACTTCATTGGTGGAAGATTTTTACAAGCAAGTTCTACAGGAAAGGGATGGTATGTATGCCCCTATTATCAGGAAGGGTTTAGAGAATTACAAGTTCAACACTTGTAAGAAAGGTATGAGTTCTGATTTAAACCACAATTTCTGTCATTATCCCACTATGGTTTTGTATTATTCATTAGATATGAATGACATACAGAAAGTTCTACGTAAAAATTGGTCTTTTCTTCAGTGTGATGATGATATGAAGGTTTTTTGAAGGTCCCCCTACTTTTACCTTCAAGAATAAACCCAGCATTAAGAGCATCTTAGAGAAACCAGTCAAAACATCTCAGAATAATTTCTTCATGACATCTAAATGTGGCCATTGCCAGCAATGTCCCTTTCTTAATACTGATTTAAGGGGGGGGGGGGCTACTTGAAAAAATATTGAGAATGAATGCACAAGGGAAATTTAACTGTTATACTGAGAGAACTGTGTACCTGGTGAGGTGTTGCTCCTGTTCTGCCTTTTACATTGGCAAGACTAAGAATGCACTTAATAAAAGAATTTACCAGCACTAGTATAGCATTACTAGAATGGATAACAAGCATGCATCTGCTAGACATGCTTCTGCATGTGTTGGGCTTAGTAAATTTAAATTCATGGTGCTTGAACAGACTGATTCTGCTGTATATTCAGGAGACTGACAGAATCGGCTTTTACATTGAGAGATCTTCTGGCAGCTCCGTTTGGATACTGGAAATTATCCAGGTTTTAATAAAGCTATTTCCATTCAAGTGAATTGAAATTGCATGCTGCTAGACTATAATTTAGATTTTTATATATTTATATCTTGCTTGCTGTGTCTGCATTTGTTTAGTGTGTTCAACATGTTATGTGATCCACAGTGTTTTGGCTATGTCTCTTTAAATATTTTCATAGGTTCATAGGTAGGTACTAGGCTATCGGCCCAAGGGCCTAAGTAAGCCTAGCCAACAAGGTTCCCTGGCTTACACCACCCAAGAAAGTTAATTTCCTGTGCCCCTGTTAAGCAGAGCCACAGAAGTGATCCCCGGGGTGTACTTCCTATTTCCCATCCACTCATCAAGATTTTTCTTGAAAAGTGCTAATGAGGAACTTTGCTTGACATAGATGGGTAGCTTGTTCCAGAGTATAGGAAGTCTCTGGGACAGGAATCTATCCCTCCAGCATGCCCTGTTTATTGTGGTGACAAGGTTTAGGTCCCTAGAACATGTAGCTCGGAGAGACTGGGATTTCTTTAGGTGTAGCATGTCCAACAGCTCTCGGTTTAACTCTCGGTTTAACTTTTAACTTTTTTTTAAGCTTTATATGTTATGCAGAGATCTCCTCGGAGTATGCGATATGCTACAGAGTAAAGCTGGAGTTTTTTGAGATGGTTAGTGTAGGGCATCTGTTTGAGGCCAGTAATCCTCTTTGTGAGGTACTTCTGTGGCCTTTCCAGCTGCTGCAGATGTCTTGTGAGGTACATTCCAAAAGGGGCGTTGTACTCTATAATGGGTCTAATGGGTGCCGAGCAGAGGGGAACAATGACCTCTTTTTTTCCTGGATGAGAACCATTTTGTGATGAGGTGTGCCACATACAAGGATTTCCTGACTACTGTGGCGATGTGATTTTCAAAGGAGAGACTACATTCCACCTGGGTCCCAAGGTCTCTTATCACACATTCGGCATTAAGTAGACTGCCATTTATGTGGTAGTTCGTGGTACAGAGTTTTTACCAAAGGGGATGAAAATGCACTTTTTGGCATTGAGCTTGAGGCCATGCCTCTGACACCAGGCACCTGTCTCAGTGAGGCTCGTAGGATATCCCAACACCAACGGCCAGCAATCGCAATACTAAGACACTGAAATCTGAAGTAAACAATTAAATATTTATTCTGTATTCATGTTCAAAATTTTTATTCATGTTCAAACCGGTTTCGGCTACCCAGCCTTCATCAGTGAATAGAGTTCTTCCCCCAATAGGAGTAGTGACTATTTATACACAACCTCAACCAATGGAAAACATGGTATAGCCCAACATGATAGCTGAAGCACATTGTCATGTTAGAAACATCCAAATTTACATGACAATATGAATGATAACGTATATAAAACATACTAATACATAACATAAAGAAGTAGTGAAATGGTAGAAAAATGTATAACAGACAAATATACAATTTTATATAAGAATTAATCAAAAATACATCATTGCTGCCAAATATAACTCTACATAGAAGAGCAAATCCCATAAATACCATGCAAAGCATAGAATATCAGAAAACATAAAATATAAATACTAAAGTATATAGAAAAACATATATATATATATATATATATATATATATATATATATATATATATATATATATATATATCACAAAAGAAGTAGAAAAAATATATATCTATATATATGTGACATACCATATATGAACATGTTATCAAAAAGGACATATGTCCTATAAAGTTTTCTAATTTTACATATAATGTAAAATTCCTACATACCAAATGAAATAGCCTGGTGTATTTGATAATTAGTCAGAAAACATGTTCGACTAATTATAAATATATGCATACGCTTATACAGTTTGTGAACATATTCAGGCCTCAGAAGAATATGTACCTACAGCTACCAATAGCTAGTGAGGTAACCAAATATTCATAACATCTCCAAAACTTTTACAAATGATCATTAAGACCTGGAGGAAATAATGCCCCAAGATTAATGATCCAATATTTTTCTTTATGATTTAAAATGGTACGCCAACCCTGTTGGTTGCTTCTATCCCCTGTGATTTTATCTACGATCATAAACATAAACTTAGCATTAATGTGTTTGATGGTATGTCTATATAAGGCATTGGTTTCTTTTTTATTACGGATATCACTTCTAATTCTAAGTGAGCGAGAAGTTTGGCCAACATAAAAAGCTGAGCACTGGCAAGTAGCTAAGTAAACAATCCAACTACTACTACAGTTACCAAACACCCTTAAATTGTATACTCTGCTGGTGTTGGCACTGGTAAATTGTTTAAGTTTACTAACATGTTGGCATGACCCACAATGTCCACACGGGAAAGTACCCAAAAGTTTGTCTCCAGTCATAGTCATTTGTTGATATATGGCACCCCCACTCTCCTTATGCTTATAATGAGAAAACAGGGCGCCCAATGTTTTTCCACGTCTGTATGAAAACATACATTTGGGACCTAAATGTTTCCTTAATTCCTCATTTGCCAAAAGTATATTCCAATGGGTGTCCAATGTATTCCTTTATAACATTAAGATTGCGTCCATATGTAGTTACAAACCTGAGAGAAGATTCCTCCAGTGTGGTTGCTCGTTTCTTATATTCTAATAATATGTTCCTATCCTGAGTAGTGGACCATTCAGTTGCTCTGAATATATCTGATTCCCTGTATCCATAAACCTGTGGAAAAGATCTAATCTAGCTTGTTCAAAATCTTGTACCAATGAACTAATACGTTTAATATGCATAAATTGAGATTTGGGTATGTTTCGGATGGTGTGGCATGGATGCATACTCGACGCATGGAGCAGAGTATTATACTGTAGATATTTACGATAGGTGTTAGTATTCAAAGTGTGATCTTCATTCCTGTAAATTGTAACATCCAAAAAAATCAATGGTGTCATGATGTGATGTTACAGTAAACTCTGTGCCTCATATATTTCCATTTAGATATTCCACAAATTCCTGTAAATATGCCTCATCTGCCTGCCACACATTCCAACAATCATCCAAATACCTGCGCCAGATATCAGTCTCCACCATATATAGGTTATGGAGGGGATTATACATCATACATTCTTCAAAAAAGGCCATAAAAAGGTCTGCATATATGGGAGCAAAGTAAGCTCCCATAGCAGTACCCTGCAATTGCCAATAGCACTCTCCCTGGAAATAAAAAACATTTTTGTTGAGTACATGTTCTGCCTGGTATACCAATAGTGTATTAAACCCAGGTGGATATAGAGCCAAATGTTCAAGCCAATACTGCAAAGCCTATAAACCAGCCCAGTGAGGTATGCTGGTATATAAGGATCTCACATCCAGGGTGCACATGAGCCAACCTGGCTCCAATTGTGTATCTTGTATGATTTGAAGAAACTGGGTTGTATCCTGTAGTCTGGCTCTGACAAAGGTAAGTAAGAGTTTCAAATATTGTGTGAGAAAAGCTGATAAGGGTTCCCTTAAAGAACCAATGTCTGACACAATGGGTCTTCCTGGGGGTTTGGAAAGTGATTTATGAATCTTAGGGAGTAGATAAAGTATTTGTTTTTGTTGGTCCATAACCATCAAATGTTTCACCGTACTCTTGTTAATAATACCTTCCTCCTCCACTTGGTTTAGAAAAGTATCTATTTCTTTCTTAAATACAGGAGTGGGATCGATAGACATATACATGTAACATCGAGTATTGGCAAGTTGTCCCCTGCCCTCATTCAAGTAATATCCCATATTCATGACCACTACAGCTCCTCCTTTATCAGCTGGTAAAATGGCAATATTGTGATTATTCCTTAGCTCATCCATAGCAATCTTTTCAGAGGGGGATATGTTTTGACCCAGAATACATGACTCCCTATGTGGGAAGTGTAGATCTCTAAGTACAGATTGAAGAAAAATAGAAACATCCAATAAAAACACACGTCTCCAAACTTGTAATAAAGACCTGACCGAGTTTCCGAAACTGGAACGGCTTGAATGGAACGCCACGAAACAAACGATACAACACTAGTCTTCTTTTCAAAAAATAAAAATAATTTTAATAAAACACGCCATAAAATGAAAACAGGTAATATCTTAGCTCTTTCACCTGTATTACAAGAACAGGCTTCTTCAGAGATAATCCATTACAATTACCAAATGCTCTAAAGTGCTTTTAAACCAAAAGCGTCATGTACACACCTCCATTTCTAACCAATCATAAGCTGTTAAAATCGTAAATGTTGAAACCATTCATATTCATAAAATTCTTTTAAACACACTACATCATTAAATAATATATATACAATGTCAGATGTTCACCCTTGATAACCAACCATATTCTTGTTTAAAAAAAACTTCTTTTTCATAGAAACCAGTTATTTTAAAAAAACAAAACCAATAATCATAACATGTAAACAGTAACGTAAAAAATTATTAACATGAAAATATTTTGTATTTTGAGTTCTGTATCTATATTGTGTGATTTTTTTACAACAAATGCTGAAATAGCATATGCTAAAATTACACAAACTAAAACTATAACAAAAACTAAGACGTTTAAATCCTTAAATCAAATACAGTAAGATTTCAGCTTTAAAATGCTCATAATAGAAATGAGGTCGTTGATACCTGGGGGCTTTGAAGCATCAAGTCTAAGTTGCCACAGACATTCTTTAACTTCTAGCAATGTCTTAGCATCGCCTCCTCTGTCATTATGTGGCACCCTGTCTATAACAAAGAATATGAATTTGTTAAAATTCAAACAGACCTGACTATGTAAATACAATGCATTTGAACTTTTTTTATTCTTAATGTCTCTTATATGCTCACTTATTCTCAACCTTAATTTCCTTATAGTTTTTCCTACATAAAAAGTAGGACAACTCAAACAGGTAGCAATATATATCACCATTTTGGTGTTGCAATTAACAAACCCTGGACATTTTAGTGTCCTACTAAAATTGTGAACAGCCACATAAGGTCCGTTGTTGTAGGAAAAACTATAAGGAAATTTGTGGAATCTGAATTCATCAGACCTTTGAAAAGTTTTATCTGAAAAAAATAGTTTAAGGTTTAAATTACGACAAAAAGATAACACATCAGTAACTATATTATACTCTTCAGAGAAAAATCCAGGTGCAAATCCAAGACCTTTATTAAGTAGTTGTTCTTGTTCATTTGAAAGTATTACATCAGATAAATTTAGCACATTCCGATAAACATTATTAGTTATTTCAGAAGTGTCTGTATCAACCCTTCCACAGAATTTGTTCTTATACCCATGCTTGTGTTTGCGGTCTCCCCGCCGCCTCCTTCCATGTCTAAAGGGTGTGATGCATTGGATTTCTTACGGCTAGGCGATTCCCTATAACTAACACTATCGTTGTCCGTATAGGAGGATTCTTCTCCTGATGTACTGATGAAAGACCTATCATTGGTCTTAAGGATGGATCTAGTTCTCTTTCTGGGCCTATTGTTTGCTGTCTCCCGATTGGTGTCTGTGAATCTAAGTGATCTGAAAGATTCAAATGGACGACCCTTTTGATAATCAGTAATGTCCCTATTAAATTTCTTAATTTTTCTTTTGCGGGTCTGTTTTTCATAAGTGGCCAATTCTTTGGATAGTTTATTCACAGAGACTGCATACATGGGTTGGGACTCATACTTTTTGCATTCCTCAGAAAAGGTTTTCACCTCAGTTAAATTAATATCAGCCATCCTGTCTTGACAAACATCATAGAGGCCTGTTGTAATGCTAGGTTCCACTCTTTAGTCAGTCTATCTTCAGACCTACCGACTAAAGGTTGTAAATGAATTCTCAGGCCTCTAGGAGCTATGTCCCTATTTATGTATGCTCAAAACAATCTTAGATGCCAAATATTTGCTTTTAAATTCTTCAGACCCTTGCCCACTTTATTAAAGGCCATATCACATCCATTAGAAGGATTAGTCAAGGAGCCATTCTGATTATTGCCTGGCATGATGTCTATCCCAAAGACTCCAATATCATCCCTATTGGCACATAATCCATGAAGAATGTTCTTTAAATCCATATCTATTGGTGTTGAGAAAGCAAAAAAAGTTCAAATAAATTTAAAAAAATTTTGTAATGGGCTAAGAAATGGGCCTGAATAAACAGAAGAATTGGCCCTCTATGAATACAGATAATCTGTATCCTTATATAAAAAAAAAAAAGGGGAGACAATCACTGGGATCAAAGAGCGTGTCTGTATTAATCTAATAAAATATTAGAATCTCCATTATCATACCGACACCAACCAGAGGACAGCAATACAACAAGAACACCTGACCAGAAAAAACCCAGACTCATCCATCCATTAAACTACTCAAAGTTTCATAGTTTCATAGTTTCATAGTAGTGTACTAGGCTATCTTCCCGGGGGCATTTATAAGCCTAGCCAACAGTGATGTGGCTTACGCCACCCGTACTATATAGTTGCGCCTCTCTAGTAGTGACACATGTGGGACCCCATTATTTAGTAAACTATACCTCTGTCTAGTAGTGACACTGAGGTGACTCCCGGGGTAAACTTGCGATCTCCCATCCATGCATCGAGATTTTTCTTGAACAGCGCCAATGAAGGGCTCTGTCTCACATGAACTGGGATTTTGTTCCAGAGTATGGGTAACCTCTGTGTTATAGTTAAAGAGGGAAACACAGGCTCTGATGAGATTTGAACTCATGACCCCTGGTTTACTAGACCAGTGCTCTAACCCCTGAGCTACAGAGCCACTAAATAAACTGCCTCTGCAAGGCTCAAACTCAGGACCCTGTACACTATAGTCACAATAGTTAACCACTAAGCCATCATAGCGTACCTGAACTGTCTTAAAAAAACTTGAACAAATTTTTAAAATCCAAACTATTCCATATATTGTGTATACCAAACCCCAGATAGGATTGTTTATAATAACAATAGTTATAAATAATAACCTGATGATGGTTCCAAAATTATATAATGTAACTTGTGGCCACTGTCCTTCAAGGGTAATGCAGATCACCGTGATCAAAATAGTCACTTAAATTGTGTAAGCCAAGGCAGGGCTATTAATATCCCCTATGTTAATCTATTATCATGCATAAAATCTTAGAATCAACATGAAATCAGAAACACCCATATAGAGTGCAGGTTCTATACAATATTCTGTATTAATAGAACTTAAAATTGGACTGTTTCTAATCATAATGGTTATAAATAATAACTTAATGTTGGTTCAAAAAATGATATCATATGTATGAAACTTGTGGCTACTGTACTTCAAGGGTTATACAGATCACCGTGACCAAAATAATCACTTATATTGTGTAGGCCAGGGCCCTAAGCAAGGCTATTGGTAACCCCTGTATTAATAAATGATTAGCCTACTATTATTGCATAAATTCTAAGAATCAACATGAAATCAAGAACACCCATATAGGTCCTATATAATATTACAAACAACTAGTTTGATATAATTTCCAACCATATACTGGCTGGAGCATGTTGTTCCTGTTAGATATTATAAAATACATACTCCGATTAACCCTATGTATTACAATTTATCAACCAGCCATATATATGCTATGACAAAACATTCATATTAGGTTGATATGAAATGCCAACTCTAAATAGCTCTGTATGCAGTAGAAATAATTCCCTGATTCCTTGATGACAACTAGCTTGTCCGTTCCTCTCAGCAATGTTTGCACCTCATATAGATGAGCCACAAAGGTAATGGCAATATATTTTGACATAAACACATAAATTGCTAACAAAACAATTCAATTATTAATGAAAAAGTGTAGAGTATGTAATAGTCCGATTATCACAGTTCAACGAAAATGAGTCAGCATCCCTTGATGAACCCAAGCGTTTGAAATTCGACCCAAAATGCACACAGTCACCCTCCAATAATAACAGTTTGGCCATATATCAAAGCCAAAGTCCAGATATTCCTCCACTTGTGCAAGAAAAAGAAAAATAGACACAGTACCTTGCAATCCACTATATTGGTATGTTAGGTTAAATGTAAAGTATAAGATCCCAAAAAAATGGCTGTCCAGGATCACGCAAACATGAAACTGTGTGATTTGGAAACCAAAAGAATTATTTTTGTCCCAACAGATGTATCCATAAACTAGGCGACTACAAAAACCGATGTCTGCCAAAAGAAACTGCGAACCCTCAGACCTCTCGGTGTAACTGAAAGCGCCAAAAGCTCCGGCCTTCTCGAACGCCAAAAAAATGAAACTTCCATCAAACAGAGAAATTCGTTGAAATGTCAAAGCGGGAATGCCCCTGAACAGATATGATGTATAACTCAATATTCCAGTAATCCAAAGGTTGGACAGAAAGTGAGAAGGTGTAACAAAATCCCCCTATACAAACTTGATAGTGTCAGTATTGCAGCCCAACAGCAAAGCCACCGAACAACAACAGGAACTCAATGCTTTGCAAGTATGGTGTGCTCGGCCAAACCAATGACAAAGCATTGAGTGCCCGTAGGATATCCACATCATTTGGGGACTCGACTACGGCTCCTAGTTTGCAGTCATCTACGAACTTCATTAACCAGAGACCTTCTGTTTAGCCTGTACTTTAGAGAAGTAGATACCAAACAGGAGCGTTCCCAGGACTGAACCCTGTGATACTCCACTTGTCACTGGTTTGAAGTCAGATTTGGAGTCTGCAACTTTTACAGTGTGGGTTCTGTCAGTGAGCCAGTTGGCAACCAATCTTGTGATGTAGGGATTTATACCTAGTTTAGTGAGTTTAGCAATAATTCCAGAATGGGGGATGGTGATGAAAGCCTTGGCGAGGTCAAGATAGGCTGTGTGAACCACCTTACCCTCATATACTGCTTTGCTGACTACCTCAAAGAAGTCGATCAGGTTCAGAAGGCATGCCTGTCACAAACCCGAACTGGGTGGGGTCCAGAGTTTGGATGTTACCAATGTCTTTGTTTATGAGTTCCATGATGATACGTTCCATGGCCTTGCAGCCGAGGCTCATCAGGCTAATAGGGCGATAGTTCCCAGGATCAGTGGTGGCTCCCCCTTTGTGGAGTGGGATAACTGCTGCTGTGCACCATTCAGTGGGCACAAAGCCTGATGTGAGACTATGATTGAACATGGTGCTTAGGTGGGGAGCCAGTTCGTTCTGAAATTCATGTAAAATGCAGCCTGGGATGTTGTCCGGTCCCATGGATGCTGTATTTTTGGTTTTAGAGAGTGCAGTTTTTACCTGCATGGATGTGATTACAGGGACTTTGCATTCTTCCTGTATAGATATGGCCCCTTTAGGGGGTGAGAGAGGGGGTAAAGTTAGCACTGGACCTTTAGGGGGTGAGAGAGGGGTAAAGTTAGCAATGGACCTATCTGCCAGGATGTTGGCAATATCAGTTGGTTCTGTAATTTTCGTGCCGTTGTGCTGTAACTCAGAGCAGATCTGGGTGTTGCCATTGAGATTCTTGACATAGCTATAGAATGCTTTGTGGTTGTCCTTAGAATCAATGGTGATTTTGTTTTCGTAGCTAGCTTTGGAGGATCTTATAAGGGATCTCAGCTTCTTACTGAGGCTGACCAGAGAGCTCCTCCACTCATGGAATTTTGCTCTCTTTTGCAACAGTTTCTTCCTTCTGTTGTAGAGTTTGTTTATGGCAGGGGACCACCTGATTGGCTTCCTTTTTTTGGAGGATAGCTTCTTGGTTCTGTTTGGGATAGCATGATCCATACACTCATGTAGAGTGCATTTGTGTAGGATTCAGCAGTCATAACTGTATTGTCCATCTGCATGGGTGTCATGAAGTTCGCCACTTCTGTCTTAAGAAGCATGAAGTTGGCTTTGGAGAAATTTTTTACCATGGTTTCCTTAATGGTGGGTGGGGGAGGGATGTGGATATCTAGGGTGATTAGCTTTTTGTCGGATCTGACCAACGAGGAGTTGACTTCAGGTGTGGAACTCATGTTGGTAATGACTAAGTGTAGGATATTGTTGCCCCTGGTGGGGGTGTGGATAAGTTGATCCAGGGCATTGGAATTCATAAATTCCAGAAAGCACTGAGCGAAGGAGTTGGTACATGAGTAGTTTTCCCAGTTAATGGTGGGGTAGTTGAAATCGCCCATTATTAGGGTGTTTGGTTGAACCCTAATATTTTCCAGTATATCAAGAAAAGAAGAGTGGGAATCCTGGGGCATGGTGGGGGATCTGTAGCAAGCTACAATTTGGATTGCAGTTTTGCCCAGAGTTAGTTGCACTTGGATAACCTCAGATGCATTATGCCGTGCAACTAGCCTGGAGGTGTGGATATCCTTAATGAATATGGACACACCTCTGCCTTTGGTGTTCTGGTCCAGGTTAGATGGCTGAAAAGTGTGGTATGAGTTATAGCCTGGTAATGCAGGGGTGCTCTCTAGAGCTTTGAACCAGGTCTCAGTCATTGCACAGATATCGATGTTCTCCATTTTAAGGAGTGCCTCCAGTGAATCCATTTTGAGATTTAGACTTCTAGCATTGAGTAGCATTACCCTCAGTTTTTGCTTGCATGTTCCTATTACAGTGGTGAATTTGTCATTTGAACCTTGCCTAAAAAAGGCACTATAGGGGCGGCAAGACCCTTAGCCAGTATCCAGAATCCCAGGGGCGACAGGTGCAGACCATCTCTGGCAAAACACCGTGGTCTGTCAACCATGTCATCCCAGGCAGACAGGTACTGGATCCCCTTAGAATGACACCAGAAGCTTAGCCAGTTGTTGAAGTCAATCATTTTGTCCTTGTACTGCGGTATCATTCTGGGCGATGGCAGGATGCTACTCAGGGCTAGGGTCATACCTGCTTGGGCTACAAGATCGGAGAGCTCTTCCATGTCTCTTTTCATGTAGTCCAGGGAGGTACATCTCAGGTTGTTCACACCAACATGGACAATGACAGAGTCATATTTGTACTTGTGGAGTGACCTGAGTGCGTGGGTTATGTGGCGGATCCTGGCACCCAACAGGCAGCTGACAGTAACCTTCTCCTTGTTTAGCCTGGTGAGTGGTACATCGGTGTGCCTGACTATAGAGTCACCTTAGACTAGTGTGTTAGGTACGTTGTTTTGCCTTATGGGCTATGGTTTATTGGCACACTGAGTCTGCAGGCTGTGTGTTATTTGGGTTGTGTTGGGGGGGTGGAGGTTGCTTGCGTTTCTGCTTTGGAGGTCTCTGTTGCTTGAGAAGATTATTACTGAGAGCCTCTGCAAATGTTTTTGTGTTTCTTTGTGTGGATTTTGGTGGTGTAGGTTTAGTGGGACTATGTGATTAGTGTGGTTTGGTGCAAGTGTTTACCTTCTCTCTTGGCTGTCAAGTTCAGTCTTGTTTGGAGAGAGATTTACTTCCAGTTTGGCTAGATAAGTGCATCTCTCACAGGTTGTGGTGTTGGGTGGTAGGAGGAGAGGGTGTCTCACAGGTTGTGGTGTTGGGTGGTAAGAGAAGAGGGTTGTCTCTGTATATGAGGCAATTCCTACATTGCCCCACGATGCCCAGATTCATCAGATAGACAGGAGAGAACACTGGGAGCTGACCCTTGGACATGCCTGAATAAAAAACTACTTCCCTCTAGACAAGTGAGGAAAGTGAGTATAAGAGCTGTTTTTCTGTAAGCAAGTGAGGAAAGTAAGTACAAAAAATGTTTTCCTGTAGGCAAAGAGGAAGGTTGAATGCTGTAGTAATTTGGACTTTATTTAGTGCTAACAAGTTCTGAACAAGTGCTGAGCATGAATAAGCACATTCAAGAGCTAAAACTAAGAATCTGTACCTGAATCTTGTGGTAGATAGGCTACCTAGTGTTTACCACTCCCACTGATAAGCTAGAATGCTTCCCTCCAACACAGAAAGGCTTGGAGGGCTCAGAAGCTTACAAACAGTCCTGTATACAGCAAATCTGTATCTGGACTAGACGAGTTACAGGAAAGGTGGGAAACAAGCACAAACATGGGCTTTTAAACCAGAAAGTTGAAAGAGATGAAAAAATTGCCCAAATGGCCAATAAACTACAATTTCTGGGCCAGAAACCACTCTTGTGGTAGATTGGCTACCTAGTGCTTACCACTCCCACTGATAAGCTAGAAGGCTTCCCTCCAACACAGAAAGACTTTGAGGGCTCAGAAGCTTACAAACAGTCCTGGCTACAGGAAATCTGTATCTGGACTAGACTAGTTACAGGAAAGGCAGGAAACAAGCTTAGAAATTTCTTTTTTTTTTTTTTTTGGAAAGTGGGAAGGGAGGAAGGAGAAACACAAGATAATTCAAAATTAAGGACCTAAGTGGCTTGCCCTTCACAAATGTTCTCTCTGTATTAGGTAGAATGAGCTAGTGACACTAGACTGGAATAGAGCTGGGACAGAGCTGAACAGATGGGACTGGCAGGAGTGTCTGAAGTTAAAGTATGATCTCACTTTACTCGGTTGAGTGAGCAAATGAGATAGACCCAGGAGGAGTGTTCAAACACAAATTTACAGGAGGGGCGGACAATTCCATAGCCACCAAGATTAATACCAGAACAAGAACAGGGAGGGTGAGCAGGAAACTAACAGTATTCTATGAAACAATTAAATAGAAAAATAAATAACTACAGAGAGACACAGGCCACAATATTCAATTAAATAATTAAATAGACAAAAAAAATAAAATGCAGTACAATCTTTACCACTGCAAGTTTGTACTTAACTCAGCTAGTAATGCAGTTGATTGTAGGTATGTAGCAGAAGCCAAACAACTCAGATATTGAGCAGTAATACATTCAAAGATCTGTGACTAACACTTATAAATACAGAGAAACCCTGTAGGCTAAGAGTTTAACACTGAATATCAATGAAGTGAAACACAATAACCCCCACTAACTGCAGAGGCAGAGAGAGACCACAGTATTCTATGAATCAATTAAATAGAAAAATAAATAACTACAGAGAGACACAGACCACAATATTCAATGAAACAATTAAATAGATGAAAAAATAAAATGCAGTACAATCTTTAACACTGCAAGTTTGTACTTAACTCAGCTAATAATGCAGTTGATTGTACGTATCTAGCAGAAGCCAAACAACTCAGATATTGAGCAGTAATAAATTCAAACATATGTGACTAACACTTATAAATACAGTGAAACCCTCTAGGGTAAGAGTTTAACACTAAATATCAATGAAGTGAAACACAATAGCCCCCACAAACTGCAGAGAGAGACCACAGTATTCTATAAAACAATTAAATAGAAAAATAAATAACTACAAAGAGATACAGACCACAATATTCAATGAAACAAATAGACAAAAAAATAAAATGCAGTACAAACTATAACACTGCAAGTTTGTACTTAACTCAGCTAGTAATGCAGTTGATTGTAGGTATGTAGCAGAAGCCAAACAACTCAGATATTGAGCAGTACATTTTCACTATGCTTACTTGTGATTGTTTTTTTTTGTGGGGGTGTGTCATTGTTTGAAAGTTTTTAATGAGCCACATTAGTGAGTCTGTTGTTTCTTTGATTCATTCATGGTTCTGAAGATGTCTTTTACAGATGAAAGCTGTTAACCGTGGTTTTAATAATAAAGCGTTCCCAGGTCTTAGCTACCTGGTTGTCATTGGCTTTATATAAAGTATGCTAAACAAGATACGGTATAATAAATCAGCCAACAAAGAAAACTAAATATCAGGATTTTTTGCAAGTTAAGAATTCTCCTGTGGCCTCAATGCCCCCTACTGAAAACAATCTCAATTTCAGGCCATGTAACGCTGGGGATAAGTATAGTGTTTGTCTTCATATAAAGAAACACATTGAAATCATGTGCAAGGTTGTTCAGGCCTAGAGTGACACTATATTATAGGAAGGTATGTGGGGCTGTCTACTACAGCAACTTAAAGCAGCGAGTAATTGTATATGGCCTATGATCTCTCATTTAGCTATTTGAGGTATAGAGAGGTGACTTGCTTTCCTGTGCTTTTCTTTTCTGAGTTTAAACTTGTAAATTTTTCCCTGTGGGAGGGCAGGGGTGGAATGTGGCAGCCTTCTTTCTGTAGGACAAAGTTCTATACAACAACAGTATAAAGCAGGAAGTAACGTTATAGGTGGGCTGCAATCTCATATTTAGGTATATCTAAATATAAAAAGATTCATTTTTATACATAACTGGTCGATACATTATTAGAATGAGACAAGAGTCCAGTTAGATGCTATGATGTGTGAATATCTTAATATTTGTAAGATCACTTTATAAGAACAGGTTGTTCAGGGTGATATTTCTGATCTTAGCATGTATGCCAGATAATGGTGATTTTCTTTAAAAGAGGCTACCGTAATTCGTCTTCTGCTTGAGCCAACAGAAAAGCCTACAGAAAGTCATGTCAGTATTAGAACCAATCCCTTTATATAATGAGGCAGTTTGCATGAAGGTATGATTGTGTGTGTAGAACACAGGAGAAATACCATGAGACAATCAGTGAAGGTGTTAATGAACAGTGAGAGCGATGCCCAAGAATCAACCCTTCAGGTGCACAAACTCTGCAGTGAGTGTGGACTGAATGGGCATTTCAATATGGACCCAGAGTATATTTTTTTTCAGCTAGATAACTCAGATCTTGAAATGATGAATCCAGGACTCAGAATGTTAGGACTCAGGTTTCATTAAAGATTCCAGCTATTTATACACATATGGAGACCTTCAGAGATACCTAGGGCAGCCAGATGCCAAGGAAGATCTGAAAGTTAATGCTAAGCCATTTAAGTCACAAACATAGCTCCAGTTTAAGCATCCTTTTGACATTCAGTTAAGTAACTTTACTTCACTTTACTTTGCAGTTCTTTCTAGATCTGTGACTGAAATCTGGTGAATCGGGACTTGAATGTTTATCCTCTTATAATCTTACAGCAGGTTTGCTTCTATTTTTGTCATTGAGCTTGCAGTAAACACTTTCATCCACTGGCAGTGGATAAGTAATGCGCAAACACTGTGAATTTAGTACTTGCTACCCTCTTCAGGGTGAATGCTAAAGGAACTGTTTTGGTAATTGCCAATAGTATCTGTTACATATCCTATGTACTGTAATCTTACCTTTGCATAATCTCTTACTTCATCCTGAGCTTCTGTCTGTACATCCTCTGGATAGGCTGCAGCGTGTAATGTATAGAGCAGCATGCACTGTATAGAGCAGTATTTTTAATTGCCCCATAAGAATCTGGTACATGCAGGGTATCTCACAATGCTGTCTTACTTAGGCTGTTGGTGACATGCCTTCACTGGTCAGGTCGGACCATAAAGCTGTCTCCTTTTAAATAAAAATAAAATCTGGGACCCCAGCAAATCCTGGTATTTTAGGAATTATTCTAAGACAAACTTCCTTTTAAGTGACATTGGCAAAATTCCAATCCCCTCCAAATCCAGAGAACACCACTGCCTGTGTGTAGTTGTTCATGGAAAACCTGTATCATCATGTTAATAGCATTGAGGCAGCTGCACCTACCTGGAAAAAGCACATAAACTCAGAAAAGAAAAACACACACGAGTGGAATCACAGCATTAATAGGCTGTATAAAAAGGGAAGAAAATCATGGCAAAAATTAGAAAGTGCAATTCCAGGCAAGAAAAAACTCCTCCATTGATCTAATCAAGCAACTATGGTGAGGGGTTAATCACATCTTTCAAAGCTAAATTTGAGGTAACAATAGCCACCCAGTCAAAGACAGTCACAAGGGAATCTTCAGCTACGTCCAATCCTTAAACGCAATCCACAGATATATGCTGAACTAATTCTAAATGGAGCCATCTATAATGAGTCTGAAGATATATCAAATTTACTGGCAAACAAAGTTAGCTTTAATTATACCCCTCCCCCTGATATCCCTCAGCAAATACCCTCAACCATAACTACCCAACTATGGGGTCCTCAATGCACTCTCCAAGACCAAGAACACTGCATCAACAAACTCAGATAATATCCTAGGATGTTTCCTTAATAGCATGAAATGTTACCTATCAGAACCAGTGAGATCATTATTTAACTGTAGCCTCCAGACAAGCTTTGTGCCAAGTGAATGGAGGACTGCAACTGTCACCCCCCTGTACAAGGGCAGGTCATCTACAGACCTGGGTAACCACAGACCCATAAGTCTGACTAGTCTCCTATGCAAGGCCATAGAAAGAATGATCATGGAAATAATAAACAATGACACAGGATTCCTTCAGTAACTGGATCCACCCCGATTGGTTTCATCAAAGGCAGGTCATACATATGCAACCTGGTGGACTTCTTTGAGAAGGTCACCAAAGCAACGGATGAGGGAAAATAGTGCATACTGCCTACCATGACTTGGCCAAAGCTTAAAACACAATACTCTGCTTAGGCATTGTTGACAAACTCATAACATTTGGTACAAACCACTATGTCACCCACTGGATAGCCAGATGGGTCACAGATAAGACCCATGAAGTTTGGATGGGGAGTATACATATACAAATAGATGAGTCACTAGCAGAATCCCTCATAGCTCAGTGATGGGGCTACTCCTTTATGGCATCTGTTTCTCTGAGGTCAAGGTTAACAACAAGGGCCTGTGGCTGTCCAAGTTTGCACATGATTACAAGAATAAGAAGTATGAAACTCTAATGGCTGGTATCAGTGACCGACTGTAATCCTTAATGATTTATCAGTAAATCTAAAATTCTATGAGGGACAAGAAAACATTTGAGGCAAAATCAGGGTCATTTTGCAAAACTGGGGACAGTTGAGAGGTATGCAGCAAAGAGACTTGCAATTAAAAATGTAAGTGTTTAGCGTAACATTTGCAATGTTGGTCAAGGTGTAGTTATCAGTATGATAAAAAGTTATGCTCAGCTCTTCACTGAGAGTGTAGGAATAAAGGCAGATAACTTTTTTGCCCTGAGTATTCAGATTGAGAAAAAAAGTAGCAGTAAAATGTTTTGCAAATAACTAATGCAAGGAAAACAGATGACTGTGCAGCCTGTGATTAGAACAATTTCCTGACTGACCCGCACAAAGCATAAAGCAATCTGCTTGTGAATGCAAATGATAATGTGTGCTGTGACTGTGTGCACAATTGTTTTCACTGGGCACAGGAAAGTATCAGTGTTGGAATCACTGGACTGGAATGGAATGCTTATCACATTTAAGTTAGGGCTTGGACCTGAATGTGACATTATTATTATTGACAGAGTATTCAGAAAACTGGGCCCGAGAAATTTGCTATCTGAGTTAGAAGCTTTATTACTGATTTTTTTTGTCCAGTCAGAAGCAGAATCTATTGAGTAAGAATGTGTTGTGGTGAGTGTATAAAAAGAGGCAGTACAGTTTGTTATTTCAGTTTTTGTCTGTAATCTAACCTGATATAATAGGAATATTTGATGGTGAACAGTTAGATATGATAAAGTGAATTCACAGGGTGAACTTGTACGTGCGAACAACAAATGTCACAATGCAGTCAGAGTCAATGATTCTCAAAATTATGTAGTCTTTGACTTGCATATATGCAGTGAACAAGATAAGCATATTCATAAAACATGTTTTGCACATTTGCAGAGGTGATACCTTGGAGTTTTTGCAGTACTATCTGTAAAGCCTCAAAGAAAGAATGTAATGCGTAGTTCTACAGGATTGTAGAGAACATACAGAAACATACTCCCTACAGTATCTATTAACATTTGAGAACAAAACACTGATTTAATTCATGATTGTCTCTATCACACTGAAAATGATTTAGAGCTACAGTTGCATAAAATACAGTACTGACAGGATGGTATGATGGCAAGAAAATATTTTCATCATCAGTTCAAGGTTATTTTGCTTATTGTGATGAAATTCATGATCCACAAAGACTCATGTCCATGTTCAACGAAGAATTATACAAAACCAGTTATATGATCAGATGTCAGAGAGATTCTCTGAAATTCACTTAGATATTGTTAAGCGTAAAAAAAGGTAACAGTATAATGTTCTGGCCAAGAACATGTTGCCAACAGAACTTATTGTGAAAAACTGTTAAGCTTTTAACATGCATGACAAGAGCAATACAATATATTGTATTATACCTCATGAGATTGCACACAGACTGCAGCAGAAGGTGTATTAAGCTATAGAAACACATTTTTCTACATTATTGTATTACTGACATACTCATCTCTGATAATAGTCCATAATTCGTTAGCCAAGAATTTTCTCCATTTCATAAAATTGGGATTTCTGCATATCACATCTTCTCCAATGTAACCTTAGTCAAATGGTCAGGTAGAGAAAGTTATCCAAAAAGTAGTGACACTTATCCAAACAATGAAAAAAAAATGTATTGCCAGTTCCAAACAAGACTGGTATCTTGTTCATCTCGAATAGAAAAATAGACAGTAACAGCCCATAGGATCTTTATGTTTCCATCTGGTAAGGAACAGAAAAAAAACAAACTCAGAAGCCATACCTGTCTTATCTAGTATCAAATGCTGTTCCCCTATCTTGTGCCCCTTAACTTTAAGTTGAGGAGCAATAAATAAATAAATAAATAAATAAATAAATAAATAAAGAAAAGAGAAAGGTCCATTCTTTTGAGCTGGTGCATGAAGTCAGGTCTATTCTTCCCTCAACCCCCAACTTTAAGTTGGGGAGCAAAAATAAATTACTACTGCACTGTCTCTCTCTGTAGCTCTCTCTCTCTCTCTCTCTCTCTCTATATATATATATATATATATTATGTACATATAAAAAGCTGTCTTTCTGTTTTTAACAACTGACAACTGTATTAAACCACTTGCTACAACTTACACTCTCCACACACATACACACACACACACACACACACACACACACACACACACACACATGCACTGAAGTACTTCAGTCCTATGTCTTGACTAAAACAAGTATAAGCATCCATTTGTGTACTGACTGTGGGAAGAAATAGCCAGGGAATTGTTATGGCTAGGCTTGTATAGGCCCTAGGGCTGATAGCCTAGTAACAACCTATGAACCTATGAACATTTAGAAATGCTATTATGGAAATGAAAGGTGGCATGCACTACTGATTGACTGGACTCTCCCAGTCATGCTCCCAAACACTGTGCATCCAGGGCAGCTGTTCCCCTTCACCCCATCCTAGCTATGCTTCTTAACAAAGTTGCCGACACCTTCTTTTCTGCTTCAGATAGAATGCCAAAATGTTTAATCCACCTGGCAGAAAGTTCAACAAAGACAGAAGTAACTAAGACATTGGCTACTTTGAGACCTGAGGAGATTGTCAAAAACAGTTACAACATCAAGAAACTGTTGTAATAGGTCATGTGAACATATTGAGGTGCTACATTGTTGATACAAAACAAGAGCTAATGCTTACTTGAAGCAAGACTGGAATGCTCTTATCTCAGAATAAGAAATGGGAAAGACAGGAAAGTGGTGAAATGGGGAGCAAGCAGGGGGGGGGAACAAAGTGAAAGGAGGGCAGGAATGTGCAGGAAGGATGCAGGAAAGAACTATAGCTATGCATTTCTTCAAGAATAAAACATGACCATATATGCACAAATTTTGCTGAATTTGGACTGTCACGTCAAGACAGAGGGGGTGACTACAACACAATCTGTTGTATGGGGAAATGGACCAAATCGTATGTGCCATGAAGACACATATGTGAAATGGAGAGCTATGTGTTGGATGATATTTTTTGTAGGAGAGGTGACCAGATTTGTTTTGAGAGTGAGAGGAATGCTGGAGAAATACTGTAGGAATATCTGGGTGTGGTAAGTTGGGCAGGTGAGGAAGCAATTGCAGATAGACAAGACAATCAAGACAAGAAACAGGGATGCTGAAGGACACATGAGGTGGGTGAACACCATGGTTGGGGGTGAGGGTGGAGGCATTGCAAACCCATGGACTCGATTGTCATTGTCACCTAACTTGACAGTGACAATCGAGTCATCACCCAGTGGACTGTTATCAGTGCCACCTCACTGTGCCAATGGCTGCAGTGTCTGATGTTTGCGTCTTCTTGTATTATTTAATACAACAATGGAGAGCAGTGCCTCCATCTGACGTAGACATGCACCAACAGTGCAGCACACAATCCTAAGCATCATCCCTGGCAGTTCATCATGGGTGATAAACTCACTGTCTCCATCACTTCTCCCAAGAGAGAGCCACAGGCCTATCCTCCAGGGCAATATGACTTCAAAGGCTGGGTAGTGCAGGGGCAGCAGAGAGGGTGCTATCAGGTTTTGCACCAGATGTGCTGGGTGGTGGTGCTGTGGCTGGCGGAGTGGGGGCAGGTGGATCCCATGGGACAGTCTTACCCTGGTGTGATGTGTAAAAAACTAAAACTAAAAATAATTAAACAAAAGAATGAGAAAGAAAAGGGTTGGGGTGAGAGAAAGAAAAAAAATGAGAACAGTAATGTCATATGTGACGTACAAAGCATTGATACAAGTATTTGACTCCATTCTATTACCTTTGACTTTAGAATTATCAACTCCTAACACATACCTTTGTTTACTGTTAAGACTACCCAGCGCCTAACAGATGTACACTATACTACAGATGGCAGTAAGCAATCCTTGACGTGTGTATACATTGCACATATGCGTGGTCCAAATATACTGATTACAGTTTACAGCAACCCAATGGTAACACTGCTTTATGGCTCTGATGTTACATTGCAATATCGATGAAACCTTAGCAGTATTGCATATTTGGGAAGTGTGGATTTGGAAGGCACAGCCTATGACTACTTTGTAATAATGAACTGCGGTTTTGCCCTCCAGAATAATGCATGCATACTATCCTATTACAGTTAAAAAATGAAAGCTCAATTTGATACAACTGTATAATTAACAAATAAATGGGTTGTAACTTTTAATGCTAAAATAACCCAACTGTTGGGATGCATACATACTACATGCGTCTCACATTCAAGCCAATGTAGCAGCATGGTTTCGCACATTCAGTTCCTGGTCTGTGAAAGCTGCGGGAAAAACAGAACACAACAAAATACCATTAAGCATACCAATCCTGAATATATCCAGCTTTTAACTCTGACAAGTAATCTTTGTAAGTGATACTTCTGTGGGGTGCCCCCAGTCCTACATTCCTCGATCCAACTGTTGTGGGCATCTGTCTTCCTCATCCTGAGGTCTCTGTATTGATTCCTACGCTGTTCACAAGTGCAAGGGATACCAGTAGCACTGGTCAGAGCCAGGTCCAGACTATTCCATGCCTCTGCTTTGTAATCCAAGTCACAATATTCCCTCTGCAATAGGCTGGGCCCATGTTTATTCACTAGGAGTGCAACAAACACTTTGGATTCCTGGACACCCCATCTTTGAGCATGGAATCTCAAAACCTCTCCAGGAACATCTGCCATGTCTATCACACATCAAAACCAATGTAGAATTATGTTTTCCTGTCAATTGCAGGTATCGATCTTACTGAGAATGCACACTTTCTTGTTTTACAACATTTGAAAGTGTTGAGCAAACACGTTGGGAGAAAGTGTGCACTGCCGGGAAATATGTTTGTGCGATGGCCAATAGTATTAAATGAATGCATCCAGTGTATGCTTGTGGCTGTCTGAGTCCTATCTGCTACCTGGGTGATATATTCTTCCAGTTTGTGCTCTGCCAGTCTACGGGCAAATGAAATGCGCATAGCCAAAATCATTTGTGCTAAGCAGCACATCGCACAAATAGTTTCCCCCCAAAAATTATACAAAATAGAGAATTAGTTGAAATGAGAAAAATCAATCTATGACATACACAGTAGAAAATGTTAGTACACATGAAATGTGACTACATAGGTCTGGATCCCAATCACACTGTAATGCACTGTCAGAAAATAGGAGGGGGGACTTATCCATCTTTGCCACACAAACAGCTTGGCAGCAAATACATGATGTAATGTCTCACACAACCATGTGCAACTGAATGTTCACTAATATCAAGGCGTGACCTATTATTTGTAAATGTATTTTAGTTAATATATTTGGATGTAGTGCACTTAGTGATCACACAACCTGTTATGATTATTCCTTGGAAATATACAGCTGTGTCCTACCTTTCTGTGTTTCTTGGTCATTCATCGATTATCTGACCAGTACTCAGAGACATACAGTGTGTAATCCAGTCTATATAATTTACTTTAAAATGTGTGAGGATATTAACTGGGAACGCTATGATATGCAGTTGTCATCAAATGAAGGGGAGGTTGAATGGCACAAACAAACATAGACTGCTCTTTTGGGGGTGGGGAGCAAAGGTGGGTTCCTGTATTGGAACATGCAAGAGCATACTGTTCTTTCAAGGGTGATGGACCTATGCTTAGCTACTGTTATGGCACAAACAAGGATATGTTGCTCTTGGTACTCTCCCTGTTTGGCATCCTGCCTGTTTGATCTTGTAAGGGTGCTGAAGCCAGAAACTGCTATGTGTCTCATTACTTTCTAACTTCTCTCTGTTATGATTTCCCATTACAAACATATGGTGCTAAACTGAGGGCATGCAGTGATCATCAGTACTTAGGGGAGGTATCAATGTGTAAATCTTTAAGGCCTGAGGCCTACTGCTTGTTAATGGACACATACAAGTCAAATAACTCTCTGCTGTCACGTTACATTAATTGCTGTACCAAGTGATGAAATACAAGGATGTGTCATAATAATATTATTATACAATACAGTGCATGTTTAGGACTTACCTTGTAAATGCAGCAGTTGCCAGAGTGTCAGTTCAGAACCGACTGTGATGCAAGCAGTACACAATCAATACATGGGGAGGTAAAGGCTGTGGGTCTGAGTTGAGGCTGGCAGAGATTGCAGGGTTCCTGTATTGTGTCCCTGTCCACCCTGTAGCACTCTACAATGTCCGTGTCATTTATGTTATGATAAGTTAAATGTGTCCAGAAAACTCTTCTCTGTCTCAGCCTATGCCTATTGGCAGCAGCAGCAGCATTGCCTGCAGCCTGTGGCACATACAAATGGAGTTAAGCAGCAGCAGCTCCTAACATTCTGTCTGTGTAGACTTTCTGTGTCTGCACTCCACTACTTTTGAAATCCACAGGAAAAGCAGCATGGAGTCTAAATGCTTGCTTTACAACTTCTTCAGTAGCTTCACCAGATTGGTTGATTATCCTGCAGTTCAGCTGCTTATGCTGTAATTACCATCTCTTAAACACAGCCTAGACAGACGCAGCCCATTAATAATCTACTCCATTATAAAAAGGCATATGTGTAGCTAGCCAAACTGATGGTGAGGATACTTGCTACATGTTCAGTAAAGCAAAATATTTTCCAAGCTATCTTTACAGAGGAGTATTGAACTCCATTGGGTATGCTGTCATTTATTTTACCTAAATAATGCATATGCTGGAATATATCAAAAAGTAATGTGAAGCAAAGCATTTTACACTGCTATCTGTATGCATTATTTAGAAGTGTACTGATGGCATGACCATGTTTGTCAAGCCATTTCAGAAGTACAAATGATTGACACTACATGAAAATAGTAAGCTGTGTGATACATATGTACAAATGTTTCAGGGACAGGACCTTCAAATGCATATTCAGCATTTCAAATGTGTTTTTATTAGCAAAATGTTTCATGTGCCTGTTCTGTAGTGGGTGGGGGGAGCAAAGAGATGTTACTGTTATGTCACAAACTAGAATGGACTGTCCTTTTAGGGAGGCACAGTTGAGTTACTGCTATGGCACATACAAGGATATGTTGCCCTTTCTACCGTCCTTGTATTGCATCCTGCCTGTTAGTATTTCACATATGTCATATGTGTTATGATTTTCCAGTGGTTACTACTGATTGCCTACCTTAACTGTTTTATCTGGTAGCAGTTACTTTGTAGTTATGTGATATTTATGTGTATTATCATTCTGTTGTCTTTTAGGGCAGAATATGCCACTGAGATGCAGATCCCCCTTCAATGAGGCAGAGAACACAAATGGATGCTCTCCATCAACATGGCACTATTCTTCTTAGAAGGGATTGTCCCAATATACCAGAGAGATTGAGACTATGGCAGCAGATTGTTCCAAATATAAATGCCATGGATGGCCATGGCTGTACTTACGAGCAGGTATGCCACAGGGCCACTGACATGCTCACATCTGCACAGACGCGTGTAGCTGCTGTTGTCCAAGACCAGAGGGTAATGGTGGATGGGGCTGCTGCAGATCCACCTCTCACCCCCAATGAGGTATTCCTGGTGAATCATCTACAACAGGACAACTCACAGCAGAGTGGCCATTAATATGTTATTGATGTGGGTGCCCCTTTTTCTCAGTCCCAGGAAGAACTTCTAGGTGGGCTTTGTTATATGACCAGTTCAATACTGTTGTATAGTAAAACAACTGAAAGAAAAGTAACTTCTGTGTCATGCGTTTTTTTTTTTTTGGGGGGGGGGGTTGAATATTAATACAGTAATAAGTTCTGTTTGGAGTTGTCAGCCATGTTCCTGTTGAAGTATCACGTCATGGTGATTGAGAGGAGTACATGTAGTACCCCCGTCTTGCTGTTAAATGTGATGATGTTGGCCTTACAGGAATCCAGCACTGTAGGCCTCCTGCAGATGGTACATCAAATCAAATTATTCCAGTACTGTGGATCAATTTCTAGAAATATAATGTGTCATTTTAGGCCTGTTGTGTGTATTGCTGTACTGTCTGTAATAGTGGCAGCACTGTTAGTTGTTTAGCATATATTGCACCATAGTAGTGCAAGTATTAATGTATGCCTGTGTTTCTCCCTTTTTATCACAGGTGATCATGATAGTGGGAATGTGGGCTCCATGCCACCTGATGTCATTGCCTCATCAGGCACTGATGATGATGGTGGCAAAACTGAGGCATGGTTGGGGGGTGTACAGGTTGAATCTGATGCAGAGGTTGACATCCAGCCACTCCCTTCTTTTTCTCTGGACACAGCCAGTAGGTCTACACCTGCCCAGTCCACTGATCCCAGAAATATAGGACAGGTGGAGGGTGATGACATTGAACAGGGAAATGTGGCTACTGGGCTTCAGTGCTTGTTATGTCTGGCCATAACCAAAGTGTTGGTGAGGTGCCACACAGGATGGCTGATAGGGGTGCTCTGAGGGGGCCTGCTCTTCTTCCTTCACCTGGTGCAGGTGTCTCCTCCCATGCCACACAGTGTATATTTAGGGCTGTCATGGAGGCACAGGCATGTTCAAGAAGGTTCTCCAGACAAATGTTCAGGTTTGTGGATGTGGCACAATCTGACATGCGTGACTGCCTCCACCATGTCTCATATTCCCTGGATCAGATGAATGACATGTTGGAATGAAGGGTGTCTGTCATGGAATGAGTGTGTCTGTGATAGAACGAGCAGTGTCTGTGATGGAACATCTGCTGGGAGGGGAACCACATCTTCGTGGACTTAGGTCAGCCACAATATCTGCTAATAGCCAATGTGGCCATTGCCGATCATGTTTCTGTAGTGTCAGTACTTCAACTGGTCCATCAGTGAGTGTGGTCTCCACACCCAGATGTGGCAGGCCATGACGTTATGGTCCTTGACATTCCTGTGAAGGGAGCACGTCCAGCAGACATCAGTCACTCTCAGGTAGCAGCACTCCATCTGACCTTGGGCATGGACATGGAAGTGCCAGTGCAACTCCTGGCAGAGCCAGTTCTCTTGGTCAAGCAACAATGATGAACTGCCACTTCTACCATGCATGGTTCACACCTATCCAAGATACCAAGATGTAGAGCTAGCAATGAGCTTGGCTATGTTCATGCAGACTATCACACACCACTTTCACACAGAGGATGCTTACAGACACACACACAGCCTGCTTGCTTTCCTTTTTCCCTCACACCCACTCACTGACCTTTTGTGTCAGCCTAGGACTCCTGCTCCCTCCTCCAGCACCCTGTGCAAGTGATGATAACTGTGCCATATCCCTGCTTTCTCTCTTTTGGATTCAGGGATACAAAAGCATTGTGTCTGATGCACAGGCATTTGTGTTGTTGAACTGATAATTGTACTTGTCACTTATATTTGCCTTGCCAAATGATACAGTGGATTGCATCATCATGACAGTACTTTATATTGTATTCTCTTGTAAGGGTTGTGAAGTCAGGAATTGCAGTGTCTGTCATTACTTTATAACCTTTCTCTTTAATGTTTTCCAATACATACATATGGTGCACATCATAAGACACATCATCACATTCAGATCTTAGGATTGTATGACACCACTGTAGTCAAACTCATCAGAACAGTAATACAGTATAATGCTCTCTTTTGCATGAACCTCACCAGACACATGTAGCAGCTGGACAGACCACAGGGCTTTCTCATCAAGGTAACACAGGGCCTACTGACCATGACATGATGTATGTGGGTATATTAAAAGACATGTCACTGTCATCTGTCTAGTATTGCATTAAATTGTACTGTTATTCTAAGCCTATTGATTTAAGCATTTGGGCTTCAGGCCAGTTGCCTTACATTAAGAAGGTTTGTAGTCTAGACTCTGGTGGGATGAGAGGGTAGCCTCTGCCCTTCTGAGCTGTGAATTGCTGTTTGAATACTTATTATGGTTACTGTTCTAAGTCACTGTTATTCTTTAAGCACTTGGCCTCCAAAATAAGTTTATTACAGTGAGCGCTTTGGGCAAGGTCCTTACCCTGCCTTCTTCAGACAAACAAGTGCAAATCAATTAAGCCACTTTATATAGAAAATGTATACATCAATTAACTAAGCTTGATTAACTATTAAAAAGAAATCGCACCATTTCAGATGTCATTCATACATGCTGTCATGACATTCCGCTATTCTGGAAAGCGTTAAAATACGCCCAATAAATTTATATTAATAAATACATATCCACTTTTCAATACTTAAGTTATAGTGTATACCTCATATAAATATCTTAAATATGAATGATGAAATTACATAATATTAAAAAATACGTACATAAAAAACATACATACATAAGAAGTATATAAAAACTACATAAAAATATATAAAAATGTATGTTAAAATTGCTAGCTTTGCAGAGATGAATACGGTCTGGTATTTAGGTACCAGCGAAATTGATATGCTTACATTAATTTTAATTTTAAGTCTAGACACCAACCTTATTGTTGGCTTGAGCTTCGTATTTTTATGTATTCTTATGTATTTTTATGTAGTTTTTATATACTTCTTATGTATGTATGTTTTTTATTATTAGTATTAAGAATACACTCTAGGTTCAAAACTTACCTTGCAAATGCAGCAGCTGACACACCTTTAGCTCAGGCTGACTCTATCTGATGCAAGCAGTACACAGCCAATACATGGGGGGGTAAAGGTTGTGTGGGTTGCTTGACATCAATTTTACTATATGTATGTGAGTAGAAGAAAGGTATTAGGTCTCTAGGTGGTCAGTGAATGTGCTATGTGTTGTCTGTTAGCCAAAGCAAGGGCATACAGAGCATGCGTACATATGCCTATAAGGACAGCAGCTGGGGGTTCCTCCTCCAAGTACTCCTCTGACTGTGGCTGTGGTGACCTAGGCATGGGTAAGGGGATGTGTTTCCCTTCCCCTTGCTGATTTTTGCTGCAACTGTTTTGGCATTCTTCCATGTGTGTGTGTGTGTGTGTGTGTGTGTGTGTGTGTGTGTGTGTGTGTGTGTGTGTGTGTGTGTGTGTGCACTTCTGATGGGTGTCGTCAGCCACGGTTCCAGGGCATAGCCAGCATCCCCAGTAAATGGCCCTGTGGGATGTCCCCCCCTAGCAAACATCTGTTACAGCTGTGATGTGTGCCAGATATGGGAGTCATGATAACTGCCAGGGTTGCCAGCACACACATTCAGGGTAATTCTCTGGGCATTACACATGACTTGGTAGTTAATGGAGTGGTATCCCTTGTGGTTAATGTAGATGTCACCCTGCTCACCAGGTGGTGCCTTAATGCGTACATGAGTGCAATCTATGGCACCCAGTACTTCAGGGTAGTGTGCTACATGGTAAAACATTTTCATATTGCTGGGCTTCTCTTCAGAATTACGGGGGAAATATATGTGCTCACTGGCATGTATGAGCATAGCATCCAGAAATTGGTGGAGGATCCTGGAGGCTGATGCCTGTGACACACCCATCATATCCCCAGTTGGTTTTTGAAAAGTACCAGTAGCTAATATTCTATTCTAAGGGCTACACATACCTTAGTTTCCACTGGCATGTGTTCTCCTCAGTTGGCTCTGGCTCTAAGTTGAGGGTAGCAGAGCTCACAGAGTTCTTGTAATGTCTCCTTGTCCACCCTGTAGCGCTCTATAATCTCCAGCTCATGTAGTACCTGGAAAGTTACCCTGGGCCTGAATAATCTGCTCCTTCTCAGCCTAGGCTTATTGTCAGCAGCACCAACAGCATTGGCTTGAATAACTGCAGCAGCCCCTAGCATTGTGTCAGTTAAAATTTTCTTGTCTCTACTTCAGTGGTATTGAAGGACTGAGGAAAAAACAGAATGGAGGCTACATGGACGCTTTATGCATTGTTGAATAGCTCCACTGTGTTGTATTGGTTGATTAAAATGCAGTTCATCTGCTTATGCTATAATGCATCTATTAAACACACATGTTGCTTGCTCATTAGTGTGCTATTGTCACCTCTGTGCACCTTTGCATAAATAAGGTATGCAAAGGCAAAATTTATATTTGTTTCTTCTGTTCTCTGATATTGAGCAAACATGGGCCATAAAAAGTGAAGGAAAGGTTGCATATCCTGTAGTTGAACCCAGGACCATCTATATTACAGCCATAACACATACATGTGCTGCCACATGGATAGTTATATAACAACCCAGTGAAATCTGCTATTCATTCCTTTGTTTCTTGTGGTTGTGTTAAGCATTGTATCGTGCAAACAATGGCAAAAATATATATACTTAAATCAGACAGACAGCACACATCTTAACAACCAAATAGTGAGGATGACATAGAACTTTGGAACTATGCATTGCTTACATGTACTTTCACCCTTCACAGCCCTACATGTTCACTTCTGCAAGTGTAACTTGACACACACCCCTGATGTCAGCATTCGCTGTTGCCATGCATTCAACATGAACACTGTG